>NW_026289705.1:0-8749 GCF_023373465.1 Oncorhynchus keta | reverse complement strand
ACAGTGGTGTAGTGTGGTAGTGTGATTGATAACAGTGGTGTAGTGTGGCAGTGTGATTGATAACAGTGGTGTAGTGTGGCAGTGTGATTGATAACAGTGGTGTAGTGTGGTAGTGTGATTGATAACAGTGGTGTAGTGTGGTAGTGATTGATAACAGTGGTGTAGTGTGGTAGTGTGATTGATAACAGTAGTGTGTGGCAGTGACTGATAACAGTGGTGCAGTGTGGTAGTGTGATTGATAACAGTGGTGTAGTGTGGCAGTGTGATTGATAACAGTGGTGTAGTGTGGCAGTGATTGATAACAGTGGCGTAGTGGCAGTGTGACTGATAACAGTGGTGTAGTGTGGCAGTGATTGATAACAGTGGTGTAGTGTGGCAGTGTGATTGATAACAGTGGTGTAGTGTGGTAGTGTGATTGATAACAGTGGTGTAGTGTGGCAGTGGATTGATAACAGTGGTGTAGTGTGGTAGTGTGATTGATAACAGTGGTGTAGTGTGGTAGTGTGATTGATAACAGTGGTGTAGTGTGGTAGTGTGACTGATAACAGTGGTGTAGTGTGGCAGTGTGATTGATAACAGTGGTGTAGTGTGGTAGTGTGATTGATAACAGTGGTGTAGTGTGGCAGTGGATTGATAACAGTGGTGAGTGTGGCAGTGTGATTGATAACAGTGGTGTAGTGTGGTAGTGTGATTGATAACAGTGGTGTAGTGTGGTAGTGTGATTGATAACAGTGGTGTAGTGTGGCAGTGTGATTGATAACAGTGGTGTAGCGTGGCAGTGTGATTGATAACAGTGGTGTAGTGTGGCAGTGACTGATAACAGTGGTGTAGTGTGGCAGTGTGACTGATAACAGTGGTGCAGTGTGGCAGTGTGATTGATAACAGTGGTGTAGTGTGGTAGTGTGATTGATAACAGTGGTGTTGTGTGGTAGTGATTGATAACAGTGGTGCAGTGTGGCAGTGTGATTGATAACAGTGGTGCTGTGTGGCAGTGTGATTGATAACAGTGGTGTAGTGTGGCAGTGCGACTGATAACAGTGGCGTAGTGTGGTAGTGTGATTGATAACAGTGGTGTTGTGTGGTAGTGTGATTGATAACAGTGGTGTAGTGTGGTAGTGTGATTGATAACAGTGGTGTAGTGTGGTAGTGTGATTGATAACAGTGGTGTAGTGTGGTAGTGTGATTGATAACAGTGGTGTTGTGTGGTAGTGTGATTGATAACAGTGGTGTGTGGTAGTGTGATTGATAACAGTGGTGAGTGTGGTAGTGTGATTGATAACAATGTGGTGTTGTGTGGTGATGTGATTGATAACAGTGGTGTTGTGTGGTAGTGTGATTGATAACAGTAGTGTTGTGTGGTAGTGTGATTGATAACAGTGGTGTTGTGGTAGTGTGATTGATAACAGTGGTGTTGTGTGGTAGTGTGATTGATAACAGTGGTGTAGTGTGGTATTGTGATTGATAACAGTGGTGTTGTGTGGTAGTGTGATTGATAACAGTGGTGTAGTGTGGTAGTGTGATTGATAACAGTGGTGTAGTGTGGTAGTGTGATTGATAACAGTGGTGCTTGAGTGGTAGTGTGATTGATAACAGTGGTGTTGTGTGATTATTTAACAGTGGTGTAGTGGTGATGATTGATAACAGTGGTGGTGTGGTAGTGTGATTGATAACATTGGTGTAGTGTGGTGTGATTGTGTGGTGTATTAGTGGTGATAACAGTGGTGTAGTGTGGTAGTGTGATTGATAACAGTGGTGTAGTGTGGTAGTGTGATTGATAACAGTGGTGTAGTGTGGTAGTGTGATTGATAACAGTGGTGTTTATGTGGTAGTGTGATTGATAACAGTGGTGTTGTGTGGTAGTGTGATTGATAACAGTGGTGTAGTGTGGTAGTGTGATTGATAACAGTGGTGTAGTGTGGTAGTGTGATTGATAACAGTAGTGTTGTGTGGTAGTGTGATTGATAACAGTGGTGTTGTGTGGTAGTGTGATTGATAACAGTGGTGTGTGTGGTAGTGTGATTGATAACAGTGGTGTAGTGGTATTGTGATTGATAACAGTGGTGTTGTGGTAGTGTGATTGATAACAGTGGTGTAGTGTGGTAGTGTGATTGATAACAGTGGTGTAGTGTGTGTGGTAGTGTGATTGATAACAGTGGTGTAGTGTGGTAGTGTGATTGATAACAGTGGTGTTGTGTGATTGATAACAGTGGTGTTGTGTGGTAGTTGATAACAGTGGTGTAGTGTGGTAGTGTGATTGATAACAGTGGTGTTGTGTGGTATTGTGATTGATAACAGTGGTGTAGTGTGGTAGTGTGATTGATAACAGTGGTGGTGTGGTAGTGTGATTGATAACAGTGGTGTAGTGTGGTAGTGTGATTGATAACAGTGGTGTAGTGTGGTAGTGTGATTGATAACAGTGGTGTTGTGTGGTAGTGTGATTGATAACAGTGGTGTAGTGTGGTAGTGTGATTGATAACAGTGGTGTTGTGTGGTAGTGTGATTGATAACAGTGGTGTAGTGTGGTAGTGTGATTGATAACAGTGGTGTAGTGTGGTAGTGTGATTGATAACAGTGGTGTAGTGTGGTAGTGTGATTGATAACAGTGGTGTTGTGTGGTAGTGTGATTGATAACAGTGGTGTTGTGTGGTAGTGTGATTGATAACAGTGGTGTAGTGTGGTAGTGTGATTGATAACAGTGGTGTTGTGTGGTAGTGTGATTGATAACAGTGGTGTAGTGTGGTAGTGATTGATAACAGTGGTGTAGTGTGTGTGGTAGTGTGATTGATAACAGTGGTGTAGTGTGGTAGTGTGATTGATAACAGTGGTGTAGTGTGGTAGTGTGATTGATAACAGTGGTGTTGTGTGGTAGTGTGATTGATAACAGTGGTGTTGTGTGGTAGTGTGATTGTAACAGTGGTGTAGTGTGGTAGTGTGATTGATAACAGTGGTGTAGTGTGGTGGTAGTGTGATTGATAACAGTGGTGTAGTGTGGTAGTGTGATTGATAACAGTGGTGTAGTGGTAGTGTGATTGATAACAGTGGTGTAGTGTGGTAGTGTGATTGATAACAGTGGTGTAGTGTGGTAGTGTGATTGATAACAGTGGTGTTGTGTGGTAGTGTGATTGATAACAGTGGTGTAGTGTGGTAGTGTGATTGATAACAGTGGTGTTGTGGTAGTGTGATTGATAACAGTGGTGTAGTGTGGTAGTGTGAGATAACAGTGGTGTTGTGTGATATACAGTGGTGTAGTGTGGTAGTGTGATTGATAACAGTGGTGTAGTGTGTGATTGTAACAGTGGTGTGTGTGATTGATAACAGTGGTGTAGTGTAGTGTGATTGATAACAGTGGTGTAGTGTGGTGAGTGTGATTGATAATAACAGTGGTGTAGTGTGGTAGTGTGATTGATAACAGTGGTGTAGTGTGATAACAGTGGTGTGTGATTGATAACAGTGGTGTAGTGTGGTAGTGTGGTAGTGTGATTGATAACAGTGGTGTAGTGTGGTGTGGCAGTGTGATTGATAACAGTGGTGTTGTGTGGTAGTGTGATTGATAACAGTGGTGTTGTGTGGTAGTGTGATTGATAACAGTGGTGTTGTGTGGTAGTGTGATTGATAACAGTGGTGTTGTGTGGTAGTGTGATTGATAACAGTGGTGTAGTGTGGTAGTGTGATTGATAACAGTGGTGTAGTGTGGTAGTGTGATTGATAACAGTGGTGTGTGTGGTAGTGTGATTGATAACAGTAGTGTAGTGTGTGTGGTAGTGTGATTGATAACAGCAGTGGTGTGTGGCAGTGATGTAACAGTGTGTGTGTAGTGTGATTGATAACAGTGGTGTAGTGTGGTAGTGTGATTGATAACAGTGGTGTAGTGTGGTAGTGTGATTGATAACAGTGGTGTAGTGTGGTAGTGATTGATAACAGTGGTGTAGTGTGGTAGTGATTGATAACAGTGGTGTAGTGTGGTAGTGTGATTGATAACAGTGGTGTAGTGTGGTAGTGTAATTGATAACAGTAGTGTTGTGTGGTAGTGTGATTGATAACAGTGGTGTGTGTGGTAGTGTGATTGATAACAGTGGTGTAGTGTGGTAGTGATTGATAACAGTGGTGTAGTGTGGTAGTGTGATTGATAACAGTGGTGTAGTGGTGTGTGTGGTAGTGTGATTGATAACAGTGGTGTAGTGTGGTAGTGTGATTGATAACAGTAGGTGTTGTGTGGTAGTGTGATTGATAACAGTGGTGTAGTGTGGCAGTGTGATTGATAACAGTGGTGTTGTGTGGTGTGTGATGTGATAAACAGTGGTGTTGTGTGGTAGTGTGATTGATAACAGTGGTGTTGTGTGGTAGTGTGATTGATAACAGTGGTGTTGTGTGGTAGTGTGATTGATAACAGTGGTGTTGTGTGGTAGTGTGATTGATAACAGTGGTGTAGTGTGGTAGTGTGATTGATAACAGTGGTGTTGTGTGGTAGTGTGATTGATAACAGTGGTGTTGTGTGGTAGTGTGATTGATAACAGTGGTGTTGTGTGGTAGTGTGATTGATAACAGTGGTGTTGTGTGGTAGTGTGATTGATAACAGTGGTGTTGTGTGGTAGTGTGATTGATAACAGTGGTGTTGTGTGGTAGTGTGATTGATAACAGTGGTGTTGTGTGGTAGTGGTGATTGATAACAGTGGTGTTGTGGGTAGTGTGATTGATAACAGTGGTGTGATAACAGTGGTGTAGTGTGGTAGTGTGATTGATAACAGTGGTGTAGTGTGTGGTGGTGTGATTGATAACAGTGGTGTAGTGTGGTAGTGTGATTGATAACAGTGGTGTTGTGTGTGTGATTGTAACAGTGGTGATTGAGTATTGATAACAGTGGTGTAGTGTGTGGTAGTGTGATTGATAACAGTGGTGTAGTGTGGTAGTGTGATTGATAACAGTGGTGTAGTGTGGTAGTGTGATTGATAACAGTGGTGTAGTGGGTAGTGTGATTGATAACAGTGGTGTAGTGTGTGTGGGTAGTGTGATTGATAACAGTAGTGTAGTGTGGTAGTGTGATTGATAACAGTGGTGTAGTGTGGTGTGTAGTAACAGTGGTGTATTGTGTGATTGAAACAGTGGTGTTGTGTGGTAGTGATTGATAACAGTGGTGTTGTGTGGTAGTGTGATTGATAACAGTGGTGTAGTGTGGTAGTGTGATTGATAACAGTGGTGTTGTGTGGTAGTGTGATTGATAACAGTGGTGTTGTGTGGTAGTGTGATTGATAACAGTGGTGTTGTGTGTGTGGTAGTTACGTTTCTGAACATGGTGTCGTGTAGCTTGGAGGATGCGTGTAACGTGACTTTGGTGAAAGAGTAGCCCTTGATGAAGCTGAAGACCAGCATGGCCACCACCACCAGGCCGTAAATCATCTGGTAGAAGCTCAGGTCAGGGTTCAGGGAGATGTTCCCTGCGGTGGAATTCGACACGTTCGCTGTCTGAAATCACACGTTAAAGAGCCCGTTAGTTACTGTGTCAGGTACTAAGAATGTTTTAACTAGTCTATAAAAACATATGAAGAATGTTTTACTTGTGCTAGCCACAGTGTCACACCCTGACCATAGTTTGCTTTGTATGTTTCTATGTTTTGGTTGGTCAGGGTGTGAGCTGGGTGGGCATTCTATGTTACATGTCTAGTTTGTCTAGTTCTATGTTTGGCCTGATATGGTTCTCAATCAGAGGCAGGTGTTCGTCATTGTCTCTGATTGGGAACCATATTTAGGTAGCCTGTTTGGTGTTGGGTTTTGTGGGTGATTGTCCTTGTTACCGTCTCCGTGTTACTTTGCACCAGTATTAGCCTGTTTGGTGTTGGGTTTTGTGGGTGATTGTCCTGTTTGTGTTACTTTGCACCAGTATTAGGCTGTTTGGTTTAGTGGGTGATGGTCCTTGTTACTGTCTCCGTGTTACTTTGCACCAGTATTAGGCTGTTTGGTGTTGGGTTTTGTGGGTGATTGTCCTGTTTGTTACCTTGTCTCTGTGTTACTTTGCACCAGTATTAGGCTGTTTGGTGTTGGGTTTTGTGGGTGATTGTCCTTGTTACTGTCTCTGTGTTACTTTGCACCAGTATTAGGCTGTTTGGTGTTGGGTTTTGTGGGTGATTGTCCTTGTTACTGTCTCTGTGTTACTTTGCACCAGTATTAGGCTGTTTGGTGTTGGGTTTTGTGGGTGATTGTCCTTGTTACTGTCTCTGTGTTACTTTGCACCAGTATTAGGCTGTTTGGTGTTGGGTTTGTGGTTTTTGTGGGTGATTGTCCTTGTTACTGTCTCTGTGTTACTTTGCACCAGTATTAGGCTGTTTGGTGTTGGGTTTAGTGGGTGATTGTCCTTGTTACTGTCTCTGTGTTACTTTGCACCAGTATTAGGCTGTTTGGTGTTGGGTTTAGTGGGTGATTGTCCTTGTTACCGTCTCTGTGTTACTTTGCACCAGTATTAGGCTGTTTGGTGTTGGGTTTAGTGGGTGATTGTCCTTGTTACCGTCTCTGTGTTACTTTGCACCAGTATTAGGCTGTTTGGTGTTGGGTTTAGTGGGTGATTGTCCTTGTTACCGTCTCTGTGTTACTTTGCACCAGTATTAGGCTGTTTGGTGTTGGGTTTAGTGGGTGATTGTCCTTGTTACTGTCTCTGTGTTACTTTGCACCAGTATTAGGCTGTTGGGTTTAGTGGGTGATTGTCCTTGTTACTGTCTCTGTGTTACTTTGCACCAGTATTAGGCTGTTTGGTGTTGGGTTTAGTGGGTGATTGTCCTTGTTACTGTCTCTGTGTTACTTTGCACCAGTATTAGGCTGTTTGGTGTTGGGTTTAGTGGGTGATTGTCCTTGTTACTGTCTCTGTGTTACTTTGCACCAGTATTAGGCTGTTGGGTTTTGTGGGTGATTGTCCTTGTTACTGTCTCTGTGTTACTTTGCACCAGTATTAGCCTGTTTGGTGTTGGGTTTAGTGGGTGATTGTCCTTGTTACTGTCTCTGTGTTACTTTGCACCAGTATTAGGCTGTTTGGTGTTGGGTTTAGTGGGTGATTGTCCTTGTTACTGTCTCTGTGTTACTTTGCACCAGTATTAGGCTGTTGGGTTTAGTGGGTGATTGTCCTTGTTACTGTCTCTGTGTTACTTTGCACCAGTATTAGGCTGTTGGGTTTAGTGGGTGATTGTCCTTGTTACTGTCTCTGTGTTACTTTGCACCAGTATTAGGCTGTTGGGTTTAGTGGGTGATTGTCCTTGTTACTGTCTCTGTGTTACTTTGCACCAGTATTAGGCTGTTGGGTTTAGTGGGTGATTGTCCTTGTTACTGTCTCTGTGTTACTTTGCACCAGTATTAGGCTGTTGGGTTTAGTGGGTGATTGTCCTTGTTACTGTCTCTGTGTTACTTTGCACCAGTATTAGCCTGTTTGGTGTTGGGTTTAGTGGGTGATTGTCCTTGTTACTGTCTCTGTGTTACTTTGCACCAGTATTAGCCTGTTTGGTGTTGGGTTTAGTGGGTGATTGTCCTTGTTACCGTCTCTGTGTTACTTTGCACCAGTATTAGGCTGTTTGGCCTGCTCGGTTTTACCACTGGGTGATTGTCCTTGTTACCGTCAAAACTGTGTTACTGCTCTGGCCCCAGGTGGATCCCTCACGCTGCCAGGACAGTTTTGTGGGTGATTGAAACCCCACCTCTTCAAGTTACCTGTGTCTGTGTTACTTTGCCCCAGATTTAGGCTGTGGCTGTTCCAGTGGTTGTCATGGTCACCAATTTGTAAGTCGCTCTGGATAAGAGCGTCTGTGACTTGTTACTCTCTGTGTTACTTTGCACCAGTATTAGGCTGTTGGGTTTAGTGGGTGATGGTCCTTGTTACCGTCTCTGTGTTACTTTGCACCAGTATTAGTATTATGTATAGTATATATGTTTCGGTTTTCGTGGTACGTTGATTGTTTTTGTATTTGATGCGTTGTTTACTTTGTTTCATTAAACATGGATCGCAACGCCGCATTTTGGTCCGACTCTACTTCATTCAAGAGAACCGTTACAGAATCACCCACCACAACAGGTCCAAACGGCGCGGTAACGGGCAACGGAAAAAGCAGCAGCAACAGGAGCAGCAGCGGCAGCAGTGGGAGAGGCTGCACTACTTGGAAGAATGGACATGGGAGGACGAATTGGATGGTAAAGGACCCTGGGCTCAGCCTGGAGAATATCGCCGCCCCAAGGAAGAACTGGAGGCGGAGAAAGCGGAGAGGCACTGGTATGAGGAGGCAGCGCGGCGTCGTGGATGGAAGCCTGAGAGTCAACCCCAAAAATGTATTGGGGGGGGGGGGTCTCACAGGGAGTATGGCTACGCCAGGTAGGAGACCTGAGCCAACTTCCTGTGGTTACCGGGGGACGAGAGAGACCGGGCAGGCACCGTGTTATGCTGTGAAGCGCACGGTGTCCCCAGTGCGGGTGCATAGCCCGGTGCGGTACATTCCAGCTCCGCGTATCGGCCGGGCTAGAGTGGGCATCGAGCCAAGTGCCATGAAGCCGGCTCTACGCATCTGGTCTCCAGTGCGTCTCCTTGGGCCGGCTTACATGGCACCAACCTTGCCCACGGTGTCCCCGGTTCGCCTGCATAGCCCAGTGCGGGCTATTCCACCTCGCTGCACAGGCAGGGCGACCGGGACCATTCAACCGGGTAAGGTTGGGCAGGCTCGGTGCTCAAGAGCCCGGTCTATCCGTCACCACCTCCACGTCCCTTTGAGTTTGAGTGATGAATCGG
>NW_026289704.1:42500-90462 GCF_023373465.1 Oncorhynchus keta | reverse complement strand
GGACCAACTAGAAATGACTAATTCTCTTAACAGGCCAAATACACTGAAAAGGCCCACTAAAGTGCTATAATACCCACAATGGTGTGCATATAATACACAGAGTGGAAGAGCTCCCTTCTACTACCGCACGGCAATCGGTACCGGAGCGTCAAGTCTAGGTCCAAGAGGCTTCTAAACAGCTTCTACCCCCCAAGCCATAAGACTCCTGAACAGCTAATCAAAGGCCTACCCAGACTCCTCTTTTACACTGCTGCTACTCTCTGTTTATAATCTATGCACAGTCACTTTAACTCTACCTACATGTACATATTACCTCCATTACCTGGACTAACCGGTGTCCCCTTGTATCCATTACCTGGACTAACCGGTGTCCCCTTGTATCCACTACCTGGACTAACCGGTGTCCCCTTGTATCCATTACCTGGACTAACTGGTGTCCCCTTGTATCCATTACCTGGACTAACCTGTCCCCTTGTATCCACCTGGTGTCCCCTTGTATCAATTACCTGGACTAACTGGTGTCCCCTTGTATCCATTACCTGACTAACCGGTGTCCCCTTGTATCCATTACCTGGACTAACCGGTGTCCCCTTGTATCCATTACCTGGACTAACCGGTGTCCCCATGTCTCCATTACCTGGACTAACCGGTGTCCCCTTGTATCCATTACCTCGACTAACTGGTGTCCCCTTGTATCCATTACCTGGACTAACCGCTAACCTGGACTATCCGGTGTCCCCTTGTATCCATTACCTGGACTAACCGGTGTCCCTTGTATCCATTACCTGGACTAACCGGTGTCCCCTTGTATCCATTACCTGGACTAACCGGTGTCCCCTTGTATCCATTACCTGGACTAACCGGTGTCCCCTTGTATCCATTACCTCGACTAACCGGTGTCCCCTTGTATCCATTACCTCGACTAACCGGTGTCCCCTTGTATCCATTACCTGGACTAACCGGTGTCCCCTTGTATCCATTACCTCGACTAACCGGTGTCCCCTTGTATCCATTACCTGGACTAACCGGTGTCCCCTTGTATCCATTACCTCGACTAACCGGTGTCCCCTTGTATCCATTACCTGGACTAACCGGTGTCCCCTTGTTACCTCAACCGGTGTCCCCTTGTATCCATTACCTGGACTAACCGGTGTCCCCTTGTATCCATTACCTCGACTAACCGGTGTCCCCTTGTATCCATTACCTGGACTAATGTCCCCTTGTACCTTACCTGGACTAACCGGTGTCCCCTTGTATCCATTACCTGGACTAACCGGTGTCCCCTTGTATCCATTACCTCGACTAACCGGTGTCCCCTTGTATCCATTACCTGGACTAACCGGTGTCCCCTTGTATCCATTACCTGGACTAACCGCTCTCCCCTTGTATCCATTACCTGGACTATCCGGTGTCCCCTTGTATCCATTACCTGGACTAACCGGTGTCCCCTTGTATCCATTACCTGGACTAACCGGTGTCCCCTTGTATCCATTACCTGGACTAACCGGTGTCCATTACCTGGACTACCCGGTGTATCCATTACCTGGACTAACCGGTGTCCCCTTGTATCCATTACCTGGACTAACCGGTGTCCCCTTGTATCCATTACCTGGACTAACCGGTGTCCCCTTGTATCCATTACCTCGACTAACCGGTGTCCCCTTGTATCCATTACCTGGACTAACCGGTGTCCCCTTGTATCCATTACCTGGACTAACCGCTCTCCCCTTGTATCCATTACCTGGACTAACCGGTGTCCCCTTGTATCCATTACCTGGACTAACCGGTGTCCCCTTGTATCCATTACCTGACTAACTGGTGTCCCCTTGTATCCATTACCTGGACTAACCGGTGTCCCCTTGTATCCATTACCTGGACTAACCGCTCTCCCCTTGTATCCATTACCTGGACTATCCGGTGTCCCCTTGTATCCATTACCTGGACTAACCGGTGTCCCCTTGTATCCATTACCTCGACTAACCGGTGTCCCCTTGTATAAAGCCTCCCTACTGTTATTTTACTGCTGCTGTTTAATTATGTGTTACTTTTATTTTCAATTTTTATTTTTTACTTCTTATAGCTGGTTGTTGGTTAAGGGCTTGTGAGTAAGAATTTCACTGTAAGGTCTACACACGTGCCAAATACAACTGTATTTTTATTTTATGTGATTTGATCCACATCACAGGGGTTTAGTTTAATCCCTAATGGTCGACTGACTGGTCGTTAATGTGGATAGACTCCTTAAGAAGCACCAACGGCCTTCAGAGGGACCCAGTGCAGGGATGAAACACAGACTGCTTCCAAAACACATGGACATGGTTTCCACATGTATGGGTTAGAGGTCACAGCAGATAAAGAAGACAAGGTGGGGGAGACAGACAGAGAGAGACAGAGAGAGAGAGAGGGAGATAGAGAGAGAGAGAGAGAGAGAGAGAGAGAGAGAGAGAGAGAGAGAGAGAGAGAGAGAGAGAGAGAGAGAGAGAGAGAGACAAGAGAGAGAGAGAGAGAGAGAGAGAGAGAGAGAGAGAGAGAGAGAGAGAGAGACTGAGAGAGAGAGACAGAGAGAGAGAGAGAGAGAGAGATAGAGAGAGAGAGAGAGAGAGATAGGAGAGAGAGACAGAGAGAGAGAGAGAGAGAGGAGAGAGAGAGAGAGAGAGACAGAGAGAGAGGGAGAGAGAGAGAGAGAGACAGAGAGAGAGAGAGAGAGAGAGAGAGAGAGAGAGAGAGAGAGAGAGAGAGAGAGAGAGAGAGAGAGAGACAGAGAGAGAGAGGGAGAGAGAGAGAGAGAGAGAGAGAGAGAGAGAGAGAGAGAGAGAGAGAGTATATATATATATATATAGAGAGAGAGAATATATATAGAGAGTGAGGTCACAGCAGAGCACAACCAGGCATCAGATATCCATCACTCTGATACCATTGTTCCTGTGTGTCTGGCAGAGACAGACCTGATTATGACAAGTACCAAACTCTAGTAGTATCCCCTTATGGAAAGAGATAGGCTGCTTCAGAAGTAGTGCACTATATAGGGGAAAAGGGTGCCATTTGGGATGCGGAACCAATACTCGCGCAGTCATTCAACCGATGAGGAAAGATACCGAGTCAACGTCTTTTATACGACTAGAGACGTGACACGTGTTATACAGCCTTTAGCTGTTCACTATCTGTTCTTTGACACACTGTCTGTCGGGAGAAATATCTTGTTTTTAGTCAAGAGATCCTTAGTGCACTGTGTTGAGATGGTGTGTGTGGACAGAGTGATGCATTATCTCTGGCTTTAATCCAGTGGGGTAAATTCATGCTTCTGGATTGTGTACTGGTTGTCATGGTGACTGTGACCCTTGGCGATGGCATCAACTGAACAGTCCTTCCCTGTACAGGTGGGAGTCAGTAAGAACCCAATCAACCCTGTTGCCCTCTGCCCACTGAACCCCAGCCTGTAGGGTCAAGGTTAGGGGACGGTTGTTGGTACTGAACATGTAGTGTAAGTCAGAATAAATAGAGGGAGATGGAGGGAGATGGAGGGAGATGGAGGGAGATGGAGGGAGATGGAGGGAGATGGATGGAGATGGATGGAGGAGATGGAGGGAGATGGAGGGAGATGTGGGGGGGTGGGGAGATGGATGGAGATGGAGGGAGATGGATGGAGATGGAGGGAGATGGATGGAGATGGAGGGAGATGGAGGGAGATGGATGGAGATGGAGGGAGATGGAGGGAGATGGGGGATGGAGGGAGATGGAGGGATGGTGGGGGAGATGGATGGAGATGGATGGAGATGGAGGGGATGGAGATGGAGGAGATGGAGGGAGATGGAGGGAGATGGGGGAGATGGATGGAGATGGAGGGAGATGGAGATGGAGGAGATGGAGGGAGATGGATGGAGATGGAGGGAGATGGAGGGAGATGGAGGGAGATGGAGGGAGATAGATGGAGATGGAGGAGATGGAGGGAGATGGAGGGAGATGGAGGGAGATGGAGATGGAGGGAGATGGATGGAGGGAGATGGATGGAGATGGAGGGAGATGGATGGAGATGGATGGAGATGGGGGGGGGGGAGATGGAGGGAGATGGAGGGAGATGGAGGAGAGATGGAGATGGAGGAGATGGAGGGAGATGGAGGGAGATGGATGGAGATGGAGGGAGATGGAGGGAGATGGAGGGAGATGGAGGGAGATGGAGGGAGATGGATGGAGATGGAGGGATGGATGGAGATGGAGGGAGATGGAGGGAGATGGATGGAGATGGAGGGAGATGGAGATGGAGGGAGATGGAGGGAGATGGATGGAGATGGAGGGAGATGGAGGGAGATGGAGGGAGATGGAGGGAGATGGATGAGATGGAGGGATGGAGGGAGATGGATGGAGATGGAGGGAGATGGAGGGAGATGGAGGGAGATGGAGGGAGATAGATGGAGGGAGATGGAGGGAGATGGAGGGAGATGGAGGGAGATGGAGGAGATGGAGGGAGATAGGGAGGGAGATGGAGGGAGATGGAGGGAGATAGATGGAGGGAGATGGATGGAGATGGAGGGAGATGGAGGGAGATGGGGAGATGGATGGAGATGGAGGGAGATGGAGGAGATGGAGGGAGATGGATGGAGATGGAGGGAGATGGAGGGGGAGATGGAGAGATGGAGGGAGATGGAGGAGATGGATGGAGATGGAGGAGATGGAGGGAGATGGAGATGGAGATGGAGGGAGATGGAGGGGAGATGGATGGGGGAGATGGAGGAGATGGGGGAGATGGAGGGAGATGGATGGAGATGGAGGGAGATAGATGGAGGGAGATGGAGGGAGATGGAGGGAGATAGATGGAGGGAGATGGAGGGAGATGGAGGGAGATGGAGGGAGATGGAGGGAGATGGAGGGAGATGGAGGGAGATGGAGGGAGATGGAGGGAGATGGAGGAGATGGAGGGAGATGGAGGGAGATGGGGGAGATGGAGGGAGATAGATGGAGAGATGGAGGGAGATGGAGGGAGATGGAGGGAGATAGAGGGAGATGGAGGAGATGGAGGGAGATGGATGGAGATGGAGGGAGATGGAGGGAGATAGATGGAGGGAGATGGAGGAGATAGATGGAGGGAGATAGATGGAGATGGAGGGAGATGGATGGAGAGATGGAGATGGAGATGGAGGGAGATGGATGGAGATGGAGGGAGATGGATGGAGATGGAGGGAGATGGAGGGAGATGGATGGAGATGGATGGAGATGGATGGGAGGATGGGGGAGATAGAGGAGATGGATGGGATGGATGAGATGGATGGAGATGAGGGGTGAGAGATGGATGGAGATGAGGGGTGGGGGAGATGGATGGAGATTGGAGGGGAGATGGATGGAGATGGAGGGGTGAGGGAGATGGATGGAGATGGAGGGAGAAGGATGGAGATAGAGGAGATGGATGGAGAAGGATGGAGATGGATGGTGATGGATGAGATGGATGGAGATGGAGGTGGTGAGGGAGATGGAGGGAGATGGATGAAGATGGAGGAACTGGAGGAGATGGATGGAGATGGATGGATGGATGGAGATGGAGGTGGTGAGGGAGATGGAGGGAGATGGATGGAGATGGATGGAGATGGAGGGACTTGGATGGAGATGGAGGGAGATGGATGAGATGGAGGTGGTGAGGGAGATGGAGGGAGATGGATGGAGAAGGGTGGAGGGAGATGGATGGTGATGGATGAGATGGATGAAGATGGATGGAGATGGAGGAGATGGATGGAGATGGAGGAGATGGAGGGAGATGGAGGGACTTGGAGGGAGATGGAGGGAGATGGAGGGACTTGGAGGGAGATGGATGGACTTGGAGGAGATGGATGGAGATGGAGGGAGATAGATGGAGATGGAGGGAGATGGAGGGAGATGGATGGAGATGGAGGGAGATGGATGGAGATGGAGGGACTTGGAGGAGATGGATGGAGATGGAGGGGTGAGGGAGATAGATGGAGATGGAGGGAGAAGGATGGAGATGGAGGGAGATGGATGGAGATGGAGGGGGTGAGGAAGATGTAGGGAGATGGAGGGGGTGAGGGAGATGTAGGGAGATGGAGGGGTGAGGGAGATGTAGGGAGATGGAGGGAGATGGATGGAGATGGAGGGGTGAGGAAGATGTAGGGAGATGGAGGGGGTGAGGGAGATGTAGGGAGATGGAGGGGTGAGGGAGATGTAGGGAGATGGAGGGGTGAGGAGATGTAGGGAGATGGAGGGTGAGGGAGATGTAGGGAGATGGAGGGGGTGATGGAGATGTAGGGAGATGGAGGGTGAGGGAGAGGTAGGGAGATGGACCCTCAGTGAGGGAGATGTAGGGAGATGGAGGGGGTGAGGGAGATGTAGGGAGATGGAGGGGGTGAGGGAGATGTAGGGAGATGGAGGGGTGAGGGAGATGTAGGGAGATGGAGGGGTGAGGAGATGTAGGGAGATGGAGGGGTGAGGGAGATGTAGGGAGATGGAGGGGTGAGGGGAGATGTAGGGAGATGGAGGGGTGAGGGAGATGTAGGGAGATGGAGGGGTGAGGGAGATGTAGGGAGATGGAGGGGTGAGGGAGATGTAGGGAGATGGAGGGGAGAGGGAGATGTAGGGAGATGGAGGGGTGAGGGAGATGTAGGGAGATGGAGGGGTGAGGGAGATGTAGGGAGATGGATGGTTTGAATGATCCTCAGGTCCAACTGCATGCTAAGACAAGACGGACGGACGGACAGCTGGGCTTTGTGTAGGGTAGCTGTAAACTCACCACGAAACATTGTGATCTGAACGCACACACACACATCATACATGCACACACACACAAACACACACACACCCACACCACAAACACACAGAGCTGTGATCTGATCTGCCCCGGGAATGATCTCTGCGTTACCGTGGCAAAACGTCAACACAGTCAAATGAATAAAGCAGACGAAGTGTTTTGTAATTCTTTAGGTCTCTAACAGACAGATCCCCAGCTATCTACCATCCCAGATACCACTATGTACCATCCAGATACCACTATGTACCATCCCAGATACCACTATGTACCATCCCAGATACCACTATGTACCATCCCAGATACCACTATGTACCATCCAGCTACCACTATCTACCATCCCAGATACCACTATATACCATCCAGCTACGGCTCTACCATCCAGCTACCACTATCTACCATCCAGCTACCATCTATCTACCATCCCAGATACCACTATCTACCATCCAGCTACCACTATCTACCATCCCGCTCCACTATCCACCATCCCAGATACCACTATCTACCATCCAGCTTCCACTATCTACCATCCAGCTTCCACTATCTACCATCCCGCTTCCACTATCTACCATCCAGCTACCACTATCTACCAGCCCAGATACCACTATCTACCATCCATGACACCAATATGTACCATCCAGCTACCACTATCTACCATCCCAGATATAACCATGTACTATCCAGCTACCACAATATACCATCCAGCTACCACTATCTACTATCCTAGCTACCACTATCTAGGTATCCCAGCTACCACTATCTACCATCCAGCGACCACTATCTACCATCCCAGCTACCACTATCTACCACCCCTGTACCACTATCTACCATCCCAGATACCTGTTCTACCATCGGGGGACACCATCTACCATCCCAGATACCACTATCTACCATCCAGCTACCACTATCTACCATCCCAGATGGTACTATCGACCATCCCAGATACCACTATCTACCATCCAGCTACCCTATCTACCATCCAGCTGTAGGGTCTGATCCCAGATACCACTGGATCTACCATCCAGCTACCACTATCTACCATCCCAGATACCACTATCTAGCATCTCAGATACCACCACCCCAGATACCACTATCTACCATCCCAGAACCACTATCTACCAGCCCAGCTACCACTATCTACCATCCAGCTACCACTATCTACCATCCCAGATACCACTATCTACCATCCAGCTACCACTATCTGGATCCCAGATACCACTATTAATCTCAGATACCACCACCACAGATACCACTATGTACCATCCCAGATACCACTATGACCATCCAGTGCCACTATCTACCATCCAGCTACCACTATGTACCATCCAGCTACCACTATCTACCATCCCAGATACCACTATCTACCATCCAGCTACGACTATCTACCATCCAGCTACCACTATCGACCATCCCGCTTCCACTATCTACCATCCCAGATACCACTATCTACCATCCAGCTTCCACTATCTACCATCCAGCTTCCACTATCTACCATCCCGGGAGGACTATCTACCAGCCCAGATACCACTATCTACCATCCATGACACCAATATGTACCATCCAGCTACCACTATCTACCATCCCAGATATCACCATGTACTATCCAGCTACCACAATATACCATCCAGCTACCACTATCTACTATCCTAGCTACCACTATCTACCATCCCAGCTACCACTATCTACCATCCCAGCTACCACTATCTACCACCCCATATACCACTATCTACCATCCCAGATACCTCTATCTACCATCGCTGATACCACCATCTACCATCCCAGATACCACTATCTACCATTCCAGATACCACTATCTACCATCCCAGATACCACTATCTACCATCCCAGAGGCCCCACTATCGACCATCCCAGATACCACTATCTACCATCCAGCTACCACTATCTACCATCCAGCTACCACTATCTACCATCCCAGATACCACTATCTACCATCCAGCTACCACTATCTACCATCCCAGATACCACTATCTACCATCTCAGAATACCACCACCAGATACCACTATCTACCATCCCAGATACCACTATCTACCAGCCCAGATACCACTATCTAGAGCCCAGATACCACTATCTACCAGCCCAGAAAGAGACCACTACCTACCATCCCAGATACCACTATCTACCACCCCAGATACCACTATCTACCATCCCAGATGACTATCTACCATCCAGCTACCACTATCTACCATCCCAGATACCACTATCTAGGTGAGATACCACTATCTACCAGTCCACCTACCACTATCTACCATTCCAGATACCACTATCTACCATCCAGCTACCACTATCTACCATCCCAGATACCACTATCGACCATCCCAGATACCACTATCTACCATCCAGCTACCACTATCTACCATCCAGCTAACACTATCTACCATCCCAGATACCACTATCTACCATCCAGCTACCACTATCTACCATCCCAGATACCACTATCTACCCTCTCAGATACCACCACCACAGATACCACTATCTACCATCCCAGATACCACTATCCACCAGCCCAGATACCACTATCTACCAGCCCAGATACCACTATCTACCAGCCCAGATACCACTATCTACCAGCCCAGATACCACTATCTTCCCAGATACCACTATCTTTGACCATCCCAGATACCACTATCTAAAATGTTAGTCCACCTACCACTATCTACCATCCCAGATACCACTATCTACCATCCCAGCTACCACTATCTACCACCCCATATCCACTATCTACCATCCCAGATACCTCTATCTACCATCGCAGATACCACCATCTAGATCCCAGATACCACTATCTACCATCCCAGATACCACTATCTACCATCCAGCTACCACTATCTAAATCCCAGATACCACTATCGACCATCCCAGATACCACTATCTACCATCCAGCTACCACTATCTACCATCCAGCTAACTATCTACCATCCCAGATACCACTATCTACCATCCAGCTACCACTATCTACCATCCCAGATACCACTATGCTACCATCTCAGATACCACCAGTGAGATACCACTATCTAGATCCCAGATACAGGTTTGTCCATCCCCAGATACCACTATCTACCACCCCAGATACCACTAGACCACCCCAGAGATGTGCCACTATGAGGGGGATGGAAGATACCATATCTACCAGTCCACCTACCACTGTTTGCTGTTTGGGAGCTGTAGGGAAGGTACAGAAAAGATAGTTGATGGTTGACTTACAGTAGATGATGTCCTATGAGGATGGTACAGAGCAGCATAGGCAAGATACAGTACATTTGTCCTATGAGTGATGGTACAGAGCAGCATAGGCAAGATACAGTACATTTGTCCTATGAGTGATGGTACAGAGCAGCATAGGCAAGATACAGTACATTTGTCCTATGAGTGATGGTACAGAGCAGCATAGGCAAGATACAGTACATTTGTCCTATGAGTGATGGTACAGAGCAGCATAGGCAAGATACAGTACATTTGTCCTATGAGTGATGGTACAGAGCAGCATAGGCAAGATACAGTACATTTGTCCTATGAGTGATGGTACAGAGCAGCATAGGCAAGATACAGTACATTTGTCCTATGAGTGATGGTACAGAGCAGCATAGGCAAGATACAGTACATTTGTCCTATGAGTGATGGTACAGAGCAGCATAGGCAAGATACAGTACATTTGTCCTATGAGTGATGGTACAGAGCAGCATAGGCAAGATACAGTACATTTGTCCTATGAGTGATGGTACAGAGCAGCATAGGCAAGATACAGTACATTTGTCCTATGAGTGATGGTACAGAGCAGCATAGGCAAGATACAGTACATTTGTCCTATGAGTGATGGTACAGAGCAGCATAGGCAAGATACAGTACATTTGTCCTATGAGTGATGGTTTCAGAGCAGCATAGGCAAGATACAACATTTGTCCTATGAGTGATTACAGAGCAGCATAGGTCTCCTGATACAGTAGTTTGTCCTATGAGTGATGGTACAGAGCAGCATGGCAAGATACAGTACATTTGTCCTATGAGTGATGGTACAGAGCAGCATTGGCAAGATACAATACATTTGTTGGTAGGATGAGTGATGGTACAGAGCAGCATAGGCTCTATCTCTCTGTAGGGGACTTTGATAGGATGGAGTGATGGTACAGAGCAGCATAGGTAGATACAGGCTCTATTTGTCCTAGAGTGATGGTACAGATGTCATAGGCAAAGATACAGATTTGGATGGATGAGTGATGGTAAGAGACAGGTGTAGGCAAGATCAGGCTTTGTCCTGTGAGTGATGGTATGGAGAGCAGCAGAGAGGCAAGATACTGTACATTTGTCCTATGAGTGATGGTACAGAGCAGCATAGGCAAGATACAGTACATTTGTCCTATGAGTGATGGTACAGAGCAGCATAGGCAAGATACAGTACATTTGTCCTATGAGTGATGGTACAGAGCAGCATAGGCAAGATACAGTACATTTGTCCTATGAGTGATGGTACAGAGCAGCATAGGCAAGATAGAGTACATTTGTCAGTCTATGAGTGATGGTACAGAGCAGCATAGGCAAGACACAGTACATTTGTCCTATGAGTGATGGTACAGAGCAGCATAGGCAAGATACAGGGATTTGTCCTATGAGTGATGGTACAGAGCAGCATAGGCAAGATACAGTACATTTGTCCTAGGATGTGATGGTACAGAGCAGCATAGGCAAGATACAGTACATTTGTCCTATGTAGTGATGGTACAGAGCAGCATAGGCAAGATACAGTATTCATTTGTCCTATCTCCCGAGTGATGGTACAGAGCAGCATAGGCAAGAACAGACATTTGTCCTATGAGTGATGGTATCAGAGCAGCATAGGCAAGATACAGTACATTTGTCCTATGAGTGATGGTACAGAGCAGCATAGGCAAGATCAGTACATTTGTCCTATGAGTGATGGTGATAGAGCAGCATAGGCAAGATACAGTACATTTGTCCTATGAGTGATGGTACAGAGCAGCATAGGCAAGATACAGTACATTTGTCCTATGAGTGATGGTAAGAAGAGACCCCTAGGCAAGATACAGGATTTGTCCTATGAGTGATGGTACAGAGCAGCATAGGCAAGATACAGTATCATTTGTCCTATGAGGGATGGTGACAGATGGAGCATAGGCAAGATACAGTACATTTGTCCTATGAGTGATGGTACAGAGCAGCATAGGCAAGATACAGTACATTTGTCCTATGTAGTGATGTTGATAGGATGGAGCAGGTAATGAGGCAAGATACAGTACATTTGTCCTATGAGTTGATAGGATGGAGCAGGTATGAGAGCCCCTGGTGTAATCAATATCATTTGTCCTATGAGTGATGGTGACAGATGCAGCATAATGAAGAGATGGTGTAATCTGTATCATTTGTCTCTCTGTAGTGATGTTGATAGGATGGAGAAGATAATGAAGAGACCCTGGTGTGATGGTATCAGGCTCTATGTCCCGGTAGGGATGTTGATAGGATGGAGATGGTAATGAAGAGACCCTGGGCAAGTACAGTACATTTGTCCTGTAGGGATGGTTGACAGAGATGGAGAGGCAAGATACAGTACATTTGTCCTATGAGTGATGTACAGAGGGATGTTGATAGGAAGATAATGAAGATTTGACCCCTGGTGATGGTATCAGGCTCTATCTCCCTGTAGTGATTTGATCCTATGAGAGGTAATGAAGAGACCCCTGGTGCAAGATATCAGTACATTTGTCTGTAGGGAGTTGATGGATGGAGAGGTAATGAAGAGACCCCTGGTGTAATCTGTATCAGGCTCTTCTCCCTGAGGGATGTTGATAGGATGGAGAGGTAATGAAGAGACCCCTACTGTACATTTGTCCTGTGAGTTGATAGGATGGAGAGGTAATGAAGAGACCCTAGTGTAATCTGTATCAGTCTTATCTCCTGTAGGGGATGTGGATAGGATGGAGAGGTAATGGCAAGAGTACATTTGTCCCTGAGTGATGGTCAGAGCAGCATAGGCAAGATACAGTATCTTGTCCTGTGAGTGATGGTGGAGAGCAGCATAGGCAAGATACAGGTCCTATGAGTGATGGTAGAGCATAGGTAAGATACAGTACATTTGTCCTGAGTGATGGTACAGAGCAGCATAGGCAAGATACAGTCATTTGTCCTATGAGTTGATAGGATGGAGAGGTAATGAAGAGACCCCTGGTGTAATCTGTACATTTGTCTCTCTGAGTGATGGTAGGATGGAGAGCATAGGCAAGGTACTGTACATTTGTCCTATGAGTGATGGTGATAGAGCAGCATAGGAAGATACCCCTGGTGTACATTTGTATCAGGCTCTATCTCTCTGTAGTGATGGTACAGAATGAGCAGGTAGGCAAGATACCCCTGGGTAATTTGTCAGGCTCTATGAGTGATGGTGATAGGATGAGAGGCAATGAAGAGACCCCTGGTGTAATCTGTATCAGGCTCTATCTCCCTGTAGTGATGTTGATAGGATGGAGAGGTAATGAAGAGACCCTGGTGTAATCTGTATCAGGCTCTATCTCCCTGTAGGGGGCGTTGATAGGATGGAGAGGTAATGAAGAGACCCCTGGTGTAATCTGTATCAGTCTCTATCTCTCTGTAGGGATGTTGGTAGGATGGAGAGGTAATGAAGAGACCCCTGGTGTAATCTGTATCAGTCTCTATCTCTCTGTAGTGATGTTGATATGAATGAGAGGTAATGAAGAGACCCCTGGTGTAATCTGTATCAGGCTCTATCTCTCTGTAGTGATGTTGATATGAATGAGAGGTAATGAAGAGACCCCTGGTGTAATCTGTATCAGGCTCTATCTCTCTGTAGTGATGTTGATAGGAATGAGAGGTAATGAAGAGACCCCTGGTGTAATCTGTATCAGGCTCTATCTCTCTGTAGGGGATGTTGATAGGATGGAGAGGTAATGAAGAGACCCCTGGTGTAATCTGTATCAGGCTCTATCTCTCTGTAGGGGACGTTGATAGGATGGAGAGGTAATGAAGAGACCCCTGGTGTAATCTGTATCAGTCTCTATCTCCCTGTAGGGGACTTTGATAGGATGGAGAGGTAATGAAGAGACCCCTGGTGTAATCTGTATCAGGCTCTATCTCTCTGTAGGGGACGTTGATAGGATGGAGAGGTAATGAAGAGACCCCTGGTGTATTCTGTATCAGGCTCTATGTCCCGGTAGGGATGTTGATAGGATGGAGAGGTAATGAAGAGACCCCTGGTGTAATCTGTATCAGGCTCTATCTCTCTGTAGGGGATGTTGATAGGATGGAGAGGTAATGAAGAGACCCCTGGTGTAATCTGTATCAGGCTCTATCTCCCTGTAGGGGATGTTGATAGGATGGAGAGGTAATGATGAGACCCCTGGTGTAATCTGTATCAGGCTCTATCTCCCTGTAGGGGACGTTGATAGGATGGAGAGGTAATGAAGAGACCCCTGGTGTAATCTGTATCAGGCTCTATCTCCCTGTAGGGACGTTGATAGGATGGAGAGGTAATGAAGAGACCCCTGGTGTAATCTGTATCAGGCTCTATCTCCCTGTAGGGGATGTTGATAGGATGGAGAGGTAATGAAGAGACCCCTGGTGTAATCTGTATCAGGCTCTATCTCCCTGTAGGGATGTTGATAGGATGGAGAGGTAATGAAGAGACCCCTGGTGTAATCTGTATCAGGCTCTATCTCCCTGTAGGGGATGTTGATAGGATGGAGAGGTAATGAAGAGACCCCTGGTGTAATCTGTATCAGGCTCTATCTCCCTGTAGGGGGCGTTGATAGGAATGAGAGGTAATGAAAAGACCCCTGGTGTAATCTGTATCAGGCTCTATCTCCCTGTAGGAGTAGATAGAGTAGTAATGAAGAGGTCATTGTTTCTCTGATTGGTAATCTATTATATTATACATTCAGGTCATTACTGTGGAGGTCCCTGTCTACTACTGTGTTAATATGTAGCTGTTGTCCAATATCTAGACAGAGGGGTCTAATAATGGCCCTGGATAGAGCCTGTCCATCTGTCTCTCTGCGTGCCTTCCAAAATACTGTGCACTACTTCTGACCAGGGCTCTGGTGTAAAGTCGTGCACTATGTTGGTAGTAGGGTGCCATTTGGGACAGAGCCTCTGGGTTGACCCAGCGTCTGTTTGCTCAGGTTAAATATTGTCTGAAGGACTAGTGGAGACTAATGTGGTTTATCACAGAACCCTGGGCCTGGGCTGATTCTTTTGGCAGTGTGTGAGTGTGTGTGTGTGTGTGTGTGTGTGTGTGTGTGTGTGTGTGTGTGTGTGTGTGTGTGTGTGTGTGTGTGTGTGTGTGTGTGTGTGTGTGTGTGTGTGTGCTCCACTGCCCACGGGACATGCTACAGAACACGTGTGACTGTGTGTGATGGTGTAAGAGTGTATCCACGGGACATGCTACAGAACAGGGTCCTATTGGACATGCTACAGAACAGGGTCCTATTGGACATGCTACAGAACAGGGTCCTATTGGTCCTAGGGTTGGACATGCTGGACAGAACAGGGTCGGTCCACTGGACATTGAACAGGGTCCTATTGGACATGCTACAGAACACGGTCCTATTGGACATGCTACAGAACACGGTCCAGAACAGGGTATTGGACATGCTGCTACAGAACACGGTCCTGGATTGGTCCACTGGACATGCTACAGAACAGGGTCCTATTGGTCCACTGGACATGCTACAAAACAGGGTCCTATTGGACATGCTACAGAACAGGGTCCTATTGGACATGCTACAGAACAGGGTCCTATTGGACATGCTACAGAACAGGGTCCTATTGGACATGCTACAGAACACAGTCCTATTGGTCCACTGGACATGCTACAGAACAGGGTCCTATTGGACATGCTACAGAACAGGGTCCTATTGGACATGCTACAGAACAGGTTCCTATTGGTCCACTGGACATGCTACAGAACAGGGTCCTATTGGTCCACTGGACATGCTACAGAACAGGGTCCTATTGGACATGCTACAGAACAGGGTCCTATTGGACATGCTACAGAACAGGTTCCTATTGGTCCACTGGACATGCTACAGAACAGGGTCCTATTGGACATGCTACAGAACAGGGTCCTATTGGACATGCTACAGAACAGGTTCCTATTGGTCCACTGGACATGCTAAAGAACAGGGTCCTATTGGTCCACTGGACATGCTAAAGAACAGGGTCCTATTGGTCCATTGTGACACCTGGTCCTTCTTGTCGAAGACTTAGAGCTATTCCTCAAAACAAGTGAAAACACTTTCCCAGAAAGCCTGACTGAAGTCCCCAATGACTGCCATCCTTGATAAAAAATTAGCAAAATAAATATTTACAAAATAACTCATGCAAATACAAATATAGTTTCTATATTATATAGCACGGAAAACAAATTTGGGAAATTATATTATTTTACACTAATACAATTGCTCAGAGAAATATATTTTTTAACAAGTAATACAAAACGTAATCTAAAACAAACAACTATTCCAGTACCCTCCCTTTCCAGGAAAACGACACTGAGCTTTTTTCTAGAATGTTTTCTGAGATTGTAGAACCCGTTGGGAGGGCTCTTAGAACATCCCCCCGGGGGCGGCAGGTAGAATCTATAGGTCCTTCTGTAGCTCAGTTGGTAGAGCATGGCGCTTGTAACGCCAGGGTAGTGGGTTTGATTCCCGGGACCACCCATACGTAGAATGTATGCACACATGACTGTAAGTCGCTTTGGATAAAAGCGTCTGCTAAATGGCATATATTATTATTATCCCCCCGGGGCGGCAGGTAGCCTAGTGGTTAGAGCGTTGGACGAGTAACCAGAAGGTTGCGAGTTCAAGCCCCCAGAGCTGATAAGGTACAAATCTGTCATTCTGCCCCTGAACAGGCAGTTAACCCAACTGTTCCCAGGCTGTCATTGAAAATAAGAATTTGTTCTTAACTGACTTGTCTGGTAAAATAAATGAAAATACAGAATCTTTCCAGATCCTTGATATCCTTCATCTGCGTTTATGATGTTTTATGCCCTTTTCAAATCAAACCTTAAGTTTTCAACGGGGTTCACGTCTGGAGACTGAGATTCTGTGGTCAATTAACTGTTTATTTGTGGATGTTGATGTGTTGCTTGGGGTTTATTGTCTTGCTGGAAGATCCACTTGCGGCCAACTGTCATCCTCCTGGCAGAGGCAACCACGTTCTTGGTTACAATGTCCTGGTACTTATTAGAGGTCATGATACCGGTTGACCTTTAACAAGTGGAAGCAATTACTAGCCACCATAACATCAAAGAGCCACAACCATATTTTACCGTAGGGTATGAGGTACTTTTCTGCATGTTCTTCTGATTAATCAACGCCAAGCCCACCACTGGCGCGGCCAAAGATATTTATTTACATGTCATCTGTCCACAGCATCAGTTCCAATCAACTGCCAAATGCTGTTCATCAAACTCCATGCTGCGCTATGGTCGGCCGACATGGAAATAGAGCCAGTGCATTTACATTCAAACCGCCTTGTCTTCCCTTGGTACATGCGGCACTATTTATCAATATGTTTGTTGACCTTATCTTCATCACAGGCAGGTAGCCTAGTGGTTAGAGTGTTGGGCCAGTAACCAGCAGGTAGCCTAGTGGTTAGAGTGTTGGACTAGTAACCAGCCTAGTGGTTAGAGTGTTGGGCCAGTAACCAGCAGGTAGCCTAGTGGTTGGGCCAGTAACCAGCAGGTAGCCTAGCGGTTAGAGTGTTGGACTAGTAACCAGCAGGTAGCCTAGTGGTTAGAGTGTTGGACTAGTAACCAGCAGGTAGCCTAGTGGTTGGGCCAGTAACCAGCAGGTAGCCTAGTGGTTGGGCCAGTAACCAGCAGGTAGCCTAGTGGTTAGAGTGTTGGACTAGAAACCAGCAGGTAGCCTAGTGGTTAGAGTGTTGGGCTAGTAACCAGCAGGTAGTTTAGTGGTTAGAGTGTTGGACTAGTAACCAGCAGGTAGTTTAGTGGTTAGAGTGTTGGACTAGTAACCAGCAGGTAGTTTAGTGGTTAGAGCGTTGGGCCAGTAACCAGCAGGTAGCCTAGTGGTTAGAGCGTTGGGCCAGTAACCAGCAGGTAGCCTAGTGGTTAGAGCGTTGGGCCAGTAACCAGCAGGTAGCCTAGTGGTTAGAGTGTTGGGCCAGTAACCAGCAGGTAGCCTAGTGGTTAGAGCGTTGGGCCAGTAACCAGCAGGTAGCCTAGTGGTTAGAGTGTTGGGCCAGTAACCAGCAGGTAGCCTAGTGGTTAGAGTGTTGGGCCAGTAACCAGCAGGTAGCCTAGTGGTTAGAGTGTTGGGCCAGTAACCAGCAGGTAGCCTAGTGGTTAGAGTGTTGGGTCAGTAACCAGCAGGTAGCCTAGTGGTTAGAGTGTTGGGCCAGTAACCAGCAGGTAGCCTAGTGGTTAGAGTGTTGGGCCAGTAACCAGCAGGTAGCCTAGTGGTTAGAGTGTTGGGCCAGTAACCAGCAGGTAGCCTAGTGGTTAGAGTGTTGGGTCAGTAACCAGCAGGTAGCCTAGTGGTTAGAGTGTTGGACTAGTAACCAGCAGGTAGCCTAGTGGTTAGAGTGTTGGACTAGTAACCAGCAGGTAGCCTAGTGGTTAGAGTGTTGGGCTAGTAACCAGCAGGTAGCCTAGTGGTTAGAGTGTTGGGTCAGTAACCAGCAGGTAGCCTAGTGGTTAGAGTGTTGGACTAGTAACCAGCAGGTAGCCTAGTGGTTAGAGTGTTGGACTAGTAACCAGCAGGTAGCCTAGTGGTTAGAGCGTTGGACCAGTAACCAGCAGGTAGCCTAGTGGTTAGAGTGTTGGACTAGTAACCAGCAGATAGCCTAGTGGTTAGAGTGTTGGGCCAGTAACCAGCAGGTAGCCTAGTGGTTAGAGTGTTGGACTAGTAACCAGCAGGTAGCCTAGTGGTTAGAGTGTTGGGCCAGTAACCAGCAGGTAGCCTAGTGGTTGGGCCAGTAACCAGCAGGTAGCCTAGTGGTTGGGCCAGTAACCAGCAGGTAGCCTAGTGGTTAGAGTGTTGGACTAGAAACCAGCAGGTAGCCTAGTGGTTAGAGTGTTGGGCTAGTAACCAGCAGGTAGTTTAGTGGTTAGAGTGTTGGACTAGTAACCAGCAGGTAGTTTAGTGGTTAGAGTGTTGGACTAGTAACCAGCAGGTAGTTTAGTGGTTAGAGCGTTGGGCCAGTAACCAGCAGGTAGCCTAGTGGTTAGAGCGTTGGGCCAGTAACCAGCAGGTAGCCTAGTGGTTAGAGCGTTGGGCCAGTAACCAGCAGGTAGCCTAGTGGTTAGAGTGTTGGGCCAGTAACCAGCAGGTAGCCTAGTGGTTAGAGCGTTGGGCCAGTAACCAGCAGGTAGCCTAGTGGTTAGAGTGTTGGGCCAGTAACCAGCAGGTAGCCTAGTGGTTAGAGTGTTGGGCCAGTAACCAGCAGGTAGCCTAGTGGTTAGAGTGTTGGGCCAGTAACCAGCAGGTAGCCTAGTGGTTAGAGTGTTGGGTCAGTAACCAGCAGGTAGCCTAGTGGTTAGAGTGTTGGGCCAGTAACCAGCAGGTAGCCTAGTGGTTACAGTGTTGGGCCAGTAACCAGCATGTAGCCTAGTGGTTAGAGTGTTGGGCCAGTAACCAGCAGGTAGTCTAGTGGTTAGAGTGTTAGGGAGGTAACCACCAGGTAGCCTAGTGAATAGAGTGTTGGACTAGTAACCAGCAGGTAGCCTAGTGGTTAGAGTGTTGGACTAGTAACCAGCAGGTAGCCTAGTGGTTAGAGCGTTGGGCCAGTAACCAGCAGGTAGCCTAGTGGTTAGAGTGTTGCGCCAGTAACCAACAGGTAGCCTAGTGGTTAGAGTGTTGGACTAGTAACCAGCAGGTAGCCTAGTGGTTAGAGCGTTGGACTAGTAACCAGCAGGTAGCCTAGTGGTTAGAGCGTTGGACTAGTAACCAGCAGGTAGCCTAGTGGTTAGAGTGTTGGGCCAGTAACCAGCAGATAGCCTAGTCGTTAGAGTGTTGGGCCAGTAACCAGCAGGTAGCCTAGTGGTTAGAGTGTTGGACTAGTAACCAGCAGGTAGCCTAGTGGTTAGAGTGTTGGACTAGTAACCAGCAGGTAGCCTAGTGGTTGGGCCAGTAACCAGCAGGTAGCCTAGTGGTTGGGCCAGTAACCAGCAGGTAGCCTAGTGGTTAGAGTGTTGGACTAGAAACCAGCAGGTAGCGTAGTGGTTAGAGTGTTGGGCTAGTAACCAGCAGGTAGTTTAGTGGTTAGAGTGTTGGACTAGTAACCAGCAGGTAGTTTAGTGGTTAGAGTGTTGGACTAGTAACCAGCAGGTAGTTTAGTGGTTAGAGCGTTGGGCCAGTAACCAGCAGGTAGCCTAGTGGTTAGAGCGTTGGGCCAGTAACCAGCAGGTAGCCTAGTGGTTAGAGCGTTGGGCCAGTAACCAGCAGGTAGCCTAGTGGTTAGAGTGTTGGGCCAGTAACCAGCAGGTAGCCTAGTGGTTAGAGCGTTGGGCCAGTAACCAGCAGGTAGCCTAGTGGTTAGAGTGTTGGGCCAGTAACCAGCAGGTAGCCTAGTGGTTAGAGTGTTGGGCCAGTAACCAGCAGGTAGCCTAGTGGTTAGAGTGTTGGGCCAGTAACCAGCAGGTAGCCTAGTGGTTAGAGTGTTGGGTCAGTAACCAGCAGGTAGCCTAGTGGTTAGAGTGTTGGGCCAGTAACCAGCAGGTAGCCTAGTGGTTACAGTGTTGGGCCAGTAACCAGCATGTAGCCTAGTGGTTAGAGTGTTGGGCCAGTAACCAGCAGGTAGTCTAGTGGTTAGAGTGTTAGGGAGGGTAACCACCAGGTAGCCTAGTGAATAGAGTGTTGGACTAGTAACCAGCAGGTAGCCTAGTGGTTAGAGCGTTGGACTAGTAACCAGCAGGTAGCCTAGTGGTTAGAGCGTTGGGCCAGTAACCAGCAGGTAGCCTAGTGGTTAGAGTGTTGCGCCAGTAACCAACAGGTAGCCTAGTGGTTAGAGTGTTGGACTAGTAACCAGCAGGTAGCCTAGTGGTTAGAGCGTTGGACTAGTAACCAGCAGGTAGCCTAGTGGTTAGAGCGTTGGACTAGTAACCAGCAGGTAGCCTAGTGGTTAGAGTGTTGGGCCAGTAACCAGCAGATAGCCTAGTCGTTAGAGTGTTGGGCCAGTAACCAGCAGGTAGCCTAGTGGTTAGAGTGTTGGACTAGTAACCAGCAGGTAGCCTAGTGGTTAGAGTGTTGGACTAGTAACCAGCAGGTAGCCTAGTGGTTGGGCCAGTAACCAGCAGGTAGCCTAGTGGTTGGGCCAGTAACCAGCAGGTAGCCTAGTGGTTAGAGTGTTGGACTAGAAACCAGCAGGTAGCGTAGTGGTTAGAGTGTTGGGCTAGTAACCAGCAGGTAGTTTAGTGGTTAGAGTGTTGGACTAGTAACCAGCAGGTAGTTTAGTGGTTAGAGTGTTGGACTAGTAACCAGCAGGTAGTTTAGTGGTTAGAGCGTTGGGCCAGTAACCAGCAGGTAGCCTAGTGGTTAGAGCGTTGGGCCAGTAACCAGCAGGTAGCCTAGTGGTTAGAGCGTTGGGCCAGTAACCAGCAGGTAGCCTAGTGGTTAGAGTGTTGGGCCAGTAACCAGCAGGTAGCCTAGTGGTTAGAGCGTTGGGCCAGTAACCAGCAGGTAGCCTAGTGGTTAGAGTGTTGGGCCAGTAACCAGCAGGTAGCCTAGTGGTTAGAGTGTTGGGCCAGTAACCAGCAGGTAGCCTAGTGGTTAGAGTGTTGGGCCAGTAACCAGCAGGTAGCCTAGTGGTTAGAGTGTTGGGTCAGTAACCAGCAGGTAGCCTAGTGGTTAGAGTGTTGGGCCAGTAACCAGCAGGTAGCCTAGTGGTTACAGTGTTGGGCCAGTAACCAGCATGTAGCCTAGTGGTTAGAGTGTTGGGCCAGTAACCAGCAGGTAGTCTAGTGGTTAGAGTGTTAGGGAGGGTAACCACCAGGTAGCCTAGTGAATAGAGTGTTGGACTAGTAACCAGCAGGTAGCCTAGTGGTTAGAGCGTTGGACTAGTAACCAGCAGGTAGCCTAGTGGTTAGAGCGTTGGGCCAGTAACCAGCAGGTAGCCTAGTGGTTAGAGTGTTGCGCCAGTAACCAGCAGGTAGCCTAGTGGTTAGAGTGTTGGACTAGTAACCAGCAGGTAGCCTAGTGGTTAGAGCGTTGGACTAGTAACCAGCAGGTAGCCTAGTGGTTAGAGCGTTGGACTAGTAACCAGCAGGTAGCCTAGTGGTTAGAGTGTTGGGCCAGTAACCAGCAGATAGCCTAGTCGTTAGAGTGTTGGGCCAGTAACCAGCAGGTAGCCTAGTGGTTAGAGTGTTGGACTAGTAACCAGCAGGTAGCCTAGTGGTTAGAGCGTTGGGCCAGTAACCAGCAGGTAGCCTAGTGGTTAGAGTGTTGGACTAGTAACCAGCAGGTAGTTTAGTGGTTAGAGTGTTGGACTAGTAACCAGCAGGTAGTTTAGTGGTTAGAGCGTTGGGCCAGTAACCAGCAGGTAGCCTAGTGGTTAGAGCGTTGGGCAAGTAACCAGCAGGTAGCCTAGTGGTTAGAGCGTTGGGCCAGTAACCAGCAGGTAGCCTGAGTGGTTGAGTGTTGGGCCAGTAACCAGCAGGTAGCCTAGTGGTTAGAGCTTGGGCCAGCTAACCAGCAGGTAGCCTAGTGGTTAGAGTGTTGGGCCAGTAACCAGCAGGTAGCCTAGTGGTTAGAGTGTTGGGCCAGCTAACCAGCAGGTAGCCTAGTGGTTAGAGTGTTGGGCCAGTAACCAGCAGGTAGCCTAGTGGTTAGAGTGTTGGGTCAGTAACCAGCAGGTAGCCTAGTGGTTAGAGTGTTGGGCCAGTAACCAGCAGGTAGCCTAGTGGTTAGAGTGTTGGGCCAGTAACCAGCATGTAGCCTAGTGGTTAGAGTGTTGGGCCAGTAACCAGCAGGTAGTCTAGTGGTTAGAGTGTTAGGGAGGGTAACCACCAGGTAGCCTAGTGAATAGAGTGTTGGACTAGTAACCAGCAGGTAGCCTAGTGGTTAGAGTGTTGGGCCAGTAACCAGCAGGTAGCCTAGTGGTTAGAGTGTTGGACTAGTAACCAGCAGGTAGCCTAGTGGTTAGAGCGTTGGGCCAGTAACCAGCAGGTAGCCTAGTGGTTAGAGCGTTGGACTAGTAACCAGCAGGTAGCCTAGTGGTTAGAGCGTTGGGCCAGTAACCAGCAGGTAGCCTAGTGGTTAGAGTGTTGGGCCAGTAACCATCAGGTAGACTAGTAGTTAGAGCGTTGGGTCAGTAACTAGCAGGTAGACTAGTGGTTAGAGTGTTGGGCCAGTAACCAGCAGGTAGCCTAGTGGTTAGAGTGTTGGGCCAGTAACCAGCAGGTAGCCTAGTGGTTAGAGTGTTGCGCCAGTAACCAGCAGGTAGCCTAGTGGTTAGAGTGTTGGACTAGTAACCAGCAGGTAGCCTAGTGGTTAGAGCGTTGGACTAGTAACCAGCAGGTAGCCTAGTGGTTAGAGTGTTGGACTAGTAACCAGCAGGTAGCCTAGTGGACTATTCTATCAACGGGACCTGAATAGAACTGGACTATTCTATCAGGTAAGGTTAAGGGGGTAGGGGGGTGTCTCTTTGTTAACAACAGCCTCAGGTAAGGTTAGGGGGTGTCTCTTTGTTAGCGGGGTGGTGTCTCTCTCTTTGTTAACAACAGACTCAGGTAAGGTTAAGGGGAAGGGGGGTGTCTCTTGTTAACAACAGCCTCAGGTGAGGTTAAGGGGGAGGGGGGTGTCTCTTGTTAACAACAGCCTCAGGTAAGGTTAAGGGGGAGGGGGGTGTCTCTTTGTTAACAACAGCCTCAGGTAAGGTTAAGGGGGGGGGGTGTCTCTTGTTAACAACAGCCTCAGGTGAGGTTAAGGGGGAGGGGGGTGTCTCTTGTTAACAACAGCCTCAGGTAAGGTTAAGGGGGAGGGGGGTGTCTCTTTGTTAACAACAGCCTCAGGTAAGGTTAAGGACTGTTTCGCCAACACAAACTGGAATACGTTCCGGTATTCTGCCGATAACATTGAGGTGTTTACCAACATCAGTCACCGGCTTCATTAATAAGTGCATCGACAACATAATCCACACCAGTGACCGTACGTACATATCCCAACCAGAAGCCCTGGATTACAGGCAACATCTGCACTGAGCTAAAGGCTAGAGCTGCCCCTTTCAAAGTAGCGGGAGAAGAGTTATCGTTACTCATTGTGTATTTATTCCGTGTGTTATTTTCCTTCTATAATTGTTCTATATGTCTAACTGCATTGTTAGGAAAGCAAGCATTATTATTTGAAACGTTGATTTGATTTGTGATATGCACACCAGACTCCAGACATGCTTCGTCTCTGGCTTGGGGACTCGGCAGATGCTTGGCAGGGTAGCAGGGTAGAGGTGCTGGGGAGGAGGGGGCAGGGCAGGAGGTTGTGTTGAGTAGACCATACATCAGCACTTTTTACTGGGCACAGATCTATCTATCTCCTATCTCTCCGGCCAGCCATAACTGGGGTCCAGAGTCCAAGGACAAACCCACTGTCTGTCTGTATGGTGTCCCAAACCGCTTTGCCCCAGACACAGAAGTGAAGATTCTCTCTCTCTCTCTGTCTCTCACTCTCTCTCTCTCTCTCTCTCTCTCTCTCTCTCTCTCTCTCTCTCTCTCTCTCTCTCCCTCTCTCTCCATCCCCCTCACCCATTTCTTTCTCTCTTTCTCTCGCTCTTGCTCTCTCTCTCTCTATTTCCTCCCTCTACCATCTACCTCTCTCTGTCTCTCACCCAGTCAGAAGTCTGGCAGCTGAAAGGGGACAGAGGGGAGGGAGGGAGGCTGTTGCAAGGAGGACTGTTGGAGGGTGGATGGATGGAGCAGCGGGAGGCGTTGACCTCACTGAAGAGTGGCCAGGGCCCCTATTTCAATGTCTCGTCATGGCCAGCAGAGTCAGATGGCTTCCAGCTGGATAGGACCGGGTAGAGCGGCGTGGTTCAGTCCTCGGCTCTCTTGCCTTGAGTCCTTCTATCATATCTAACCAGGGCGCAGTGGTCCTTCTATCATATCTAACTAGGACCCAGTGGTCCTTCTATCATATCTAACCAGGGCCCAGTGGTCCTTCTATCATATCTAACCAGGGCCCAGTGGTCCTTCTATCATATCTAACTAGGACCCAGTGGTCCTTCTATCATATCTAACCAGGGCCCAGTGGTCCTTCTATCATATCTAACCAGGGCCCAGTGGTCCTTCTATCATATCTAACCAGGGCCCAGTGGTCCTTCTATCATATCTAACCAGGGCGCAGTGGTCCTTCTATCATATCTAACCAGGGCCCAGTGGTCCTTCTATCATATCTAACTAGGACCCAGTGGTCCTTCTATCATATCTAACCAGGGCGCAGTGGGCTTTCTATCATATCTAACCAGGGCCCAGTGGTCCTTCTATCATATCTAACCAGGGCCCAGTGGTCCTTCTATCATATCTAACCAGGGCGCAGTGGTCCTTCTATCATATCTAACCAGGGCCCAGTGGTCCTTCTATCATATCTAACTAGGACCCAGTGGTCCTTCTATCATATCTAACCAGGGCCCAGTGGTCCTTCTATCATATCTAACCAGGGCGCAGTGGTCCTTCTATCATATCTAACCAGGGCCCAGTGGTCCTTCTATCATATCTAACTAGGACCCAGTGGTCATTCTATCATATCTAACCAGGGCGCAGTGGGCTTTCTATCATATCTAACCAGGGCCCAATGGTCCTTCTATCATATCTAACCAGGGCCCAGTGGTCCTTCTATCATATCGAACCAGGGCCCAGTGGTCCTTCTATCATATCTAACCAGGGCCCAGTGGTACTTCTATCATATCTAACCAGGACCCAGTGGGCTTTCTATCATATCTAACCAGGGCCCAGTGATCCTTCTATCATAACTAACCAGGACCCAGTGGGCCTTCTATCATAACTAACCAGGGCCCAGTGGTCTGCAGCCTTAAATCCTTCTATCATATCTAACCAGGGCCCATTGGTCTTTCTATCATATCTAACCAGGGCCCAGTGGTCCTTCTATCATATCTAACCAGGGCCCAATGGTCCTTCTATCATATCTAACCAGGGCCCAGTGGGCCTTCTATCATATCTAACCAGGGCCCAGTGGTCTTTCTATCATATCTAACCAGGGCCCAGTGGTCTCCAGCCTTTAGTCCTTCTATCATATCTAACCAGGGCCCCAGTGGTCCTTCTAAAATATCTAACCAGGGCCCAATGGTCCTTCTATTATAACTAACCAGGGCCCAGTAGCCTACAGCCTTTAGTCCTTCTATCATATCTAGCCAGGGCCCATGTCCTCTACTACCTCTTACAGTACATGTCCTCTACTACCTCTTACAGTACATGTCCTCTACTACCTCTTACAGTACATGTCCTCAACTACCTCTTACAGTACATGTCCTCTACTACCTCTCACAGTACATGTCCTCTACTACCTCTTACAGTACATGTCCTCTACTACCTCTTAGAGTACATGTCCTCTACTACCTCTTAGAGTACATGTCCTCTACTACCTCTTACAGTACATGTCCTCTACTACCTCTTACAGTACAGGTCCTCTACTACCTCTTACAGTACATGTCCTCTACTACCTCTTACAGTACATGTCCTCTACTACCTCTTACAGTGCATGTCCTCTACTACCTCTTACAGTACATGTCCTCTACTACCTCTTACAGTACATGTCCTCTACTACCTCTTACAGTACATGTCCTCTACTACCTCTTACAGTACATGTCCTCTACTACCTCTTACAGTACATGTCCTCTACTACCTCTTACAGTACATGTCCTCTACTACCTCTTACAGTACATGTCCTCTACTACCTCTTACAGTACATGTCCTCTACTACCTCTTACAGTACATGTCCTCTACTACCTCTTACAGTACATGTCCTCTACTACCTCTTACAGTACATGTCCTCTACTACCTCTTACAGTGCATGTCCTCTACTACCTCTTACAGTACATGTCCTCTACTACCTCTTAGAGTACATGTCCTCTACTACCTCTTACAGTACATGTCCTCTACTACCTCTTACAGTACATGTCCTCTACTACCTCTTACAGTACATGTCCTCTACTACCTCTTACAGTACATGTCCTCTACTACCTCGTACAGTACATGTCCTCTACTACCTCTTACAGTACATGTCCTCTACTACCTCTTACAGTACATGTCCTCTACTACCTCTTACAGTACATGTCCTCTACTTCTCCACCTCTTACAGTACATGTCCTCTACTTCTCCACCTCTTACAGTACATGTCCTCTACTACCTCTTACAGTACATGTCCTCTACTACCTCTTATAGTACATGTCCTCTACTACCTCTTACAGTACATGTCCTCTACTACCTCTTACAGTACATGTCCTCTACTACCTCTTACAGTACATGTCCTCAACTACCTCTTACAGTACATGTCCTCTACTTCTCCACCTCTTACAGTACATGTCCTCTACTACCTCTTAGAGTACATGTCCTCAACTACCTCTTACAGTACATGTCCTCTACTTCTCCACCTCTTACAGTACATGTCCTCTACTACCTCTTACAGTACATGTCCTCTGGTAGTACAGTTGTTTTTGGGTCTCATTTTCAAACTATTAAAAAAATCTGGCACATTGTGACCCGTGATCTCAACTCTCCTCAGTCCAAGTACACAACCTCCTGGAATAAAGCTCTAAAATCCATGACTGTTGACCTCCTACAGTTCATCTGATTCTACAGTAGGCTGTGCTATTTCAGAGGACTTTGAGCAGAAGGCAGGTTACGGTTAGGTTAGACCGTATATTAGATTAAGCAGTAAGATTACGGTTAGGTTGGACCGTATATGAGATTAAGCAGTAAGGTTACGGTTAGGTTAGACCATAAATGAGATTAAGCAGTAAGATTATGGTTAGGTTAGACTGTATATCAGATTAAGCAGTGCGGTTAGACCCTATATCAGATTAAACAGTGAGGTTAGACCATATATCAGATTAAACAGTGAGGTTACAGTGAGGTTAGACCGTATATCAGATTAAACAGTGAGGTTAGACCGTATATCAGATTAAGCAGTGAGGTTAGACTGTATATCAGATTACTAATACATGTCCTCATCCTGATTAAGCAGTGAGGTTAGACTGTATATCAGATTACTAATACATGTCCTCATCCTGATTAAGCAGTGAGGTTAGACTGTATATCAGATTACTAATACATGTCCTCATCCTTGTACAATAGACTGTGTCTCAATGTGACTCTCCTGGTTAAGTAAAAATTAAATAAACATTAAATTAACATTTGAGGATTGAGGAATGAAGATTGATCTGAGGGTTGAGCTGAGGGTTGATCTGAGGGTTGATCTGAGGGTTGATCTGAGGATGGGACTGGGGATGGGACTGGGGATTGGACTGGGGAGTGGACTGGGGATGGGACTGGGGATTGGACTGGGGAGTGGACTGGGGATGGGACTGGGGAGTGGACTGGGGATGGGACTGGGGATGGGACTGGGGATGGGACTGGGGATTGGACTGGGGATGGGACTGGGGATGGAGACTGGGGATGGGACTGGGGATGGACTGGGGATTGGGACTGGGGATTGGGGACTGGGGATGGGACTGGGGATGGGACTGGGGATGGACTGGGGATTGGACTGGGGATGGGACTGGGGATGGGGATGGGACTGGGACTGGGGATGGGACTGGGGATGGGACTGGGGATGGACTGGGGATGGGACTGGGGATGGGACTGGGGATGGGACTGGGGATGGGACTGGGGATTGGACTGGGGATGGGACTGGGGATGGGACTGGGGATGGGACTGGGGATGGGACTGGGGATGGGACTGGGGATGGGACTGGGGATTGGACTGGGGATGGGACTGGGGATGGGACTGGGGATTGGACTGGGGATGGGACTGGGGATGGGACTGGGGATGGACTGGGGAGGGGACTGGGGATGGGACTGGGGATTGGACTGGGGATGGGACTGGGGATGGGACTGGGGATTGGACTGGGGATGGGACTGGGGATTGGACTGGGGATGGGACTGGGGATGGGACTGGGGATGGACTGGGGATTGGACTGGGGATTGGACTGGGGATTGGACTGGGGATTGGACTGGGGATGGGACTGGGGATTGGACTGGGGATGGGACTGGGGATTGGACTGGGGATGGGACTGGGGATGGGACTGGGGATGGGACTGGGGATGGGACTGGGGATTGGACTGGGGATTGGACTGGGGATTGGACTGGGGATTGGACTGGGGATGGGATGGGACTGGGGACTGGACTGGGGATTGGACTGGGGATTGGACTGGGGATGGGACTGGGGATTGGACTGGGGATGGGACTGGGGATTGGACTGGGGATTGGACTGGGGATGGGACTGGGGATTGGACTGGGGATTGGACTGGGGATGGGACTGGGGATGGGACTGGGGATTGGACTGGGGATTGGACTGGGGATTGGACTGGGGAGTGGACTGGGGATATGACTGGGGATTGGACTGGGGATGGGACTGGGGATGGGACTGGGGATTGGACTGGGGATTGGACTGGGGAGTGGACTGGGGATGGGACTGGGGATTGGACTGGGGATTGGACTGGGGATGGGACTGGGGATTGGACTGGGGATGGGACTGGGGATGGGACTGGGGATGGGACTGGGGGATGGGGATGGACTGGGGATTGGACTGGGGATGGGACTGGGGATTGGACTGGGGATGGGACTGGGGATGGGACTGGGGATTGGACTGGGGATGGGACTGGGGATGGGACTGGGGATTGGACTGGGGATGGGACTGGGGATTGGACTGGGGAGTGGACTGGGGATGGACTGGGGATATGACTGGGGATTGGACTGGGGATTGGACTGGGGATGGGACTGGGGATGGGACTGGGGATGGACTGGGGATGGGACTGGGGATTGGACTGGGGATGGGACTGGGGATGGGACTGGGGATGGGACTGGGGATGGGACTGGGGATTGGACTGGGGATTGGACTGGGGATTGGACTGGGGATTGGACTGGGGATTGGACTGGGGATGGGACTGGGGATGGGACTGGGGATTGGACTGGGGATGGGACTGGGGAGTGGACTGGGGAGTGGACTGGACTAACAGGCCACTATCCTCCTGTCTCTGAGTGACTGCTTCCCAATCAGCACTTGATTCCCTAACTGAATTACTTTTGACCAAGGATCATAGGGCTCTTGTTAAAAGTAGTGCACTATATAGTGAATAGAGCTTTGGTTAAAGTAGTGCACTATATATAGAATAGGGCTCTGGTTAAAGTTGTGCACTATATAGGAAAGAGGGCCCTGGTCTATAGTACTGCACTATGTAGGGAATAGGGCTCTGGTCTATAGTAGTACCACTATATAGGGAATAGGGCTTTGGTCTATAGTAGTACCACTATATAGGGAATAGGGCTCTGGTCTATAGTAGTACCACTATATAGAGAATAGGGCTCTGGTCTATAGTAGTACCACTATATAGGGAATAGGGCTCTGGTCTATAGTAGTACCACTATATAGGGAATATGGCTCTGGTCTATAGTAGTACCACTATATAGGGAATATGGCTCTGGTCTATAGTAGTGTACTATATAGGGAATAGGGCTCTGGTCTATAGTAGTATCACTATATAGGGAATAGGGCTCTGGTCTATAGTAGTGTACTATATAGGGAATAGGGCTCTGGTCTATAGTAGTGTACTATATAGGGAATATGGTGCCAATTAGGACACAGAGATACAATGCTGAGGCCTTGTCCTTTCCAGAGAATGTTTGGAAAGACTCTCGGCAGGCCAATTGTAATACACACCTCAGAATAAGAGACTCATATTGGTCAATGATTTACAGTTCAACCAGCCCACAGAGGAGACAGGCAGAGTGTTTTTTTTAAAATTGAATGAATTTTTAGCCCAACAGGGGTTTGTAAAACAGCTCAGGGACTACAAATCACACGTTTGTCTTGGCTCTGTTCATTGAAATTAGATGGAAATAGTTACAAACACATAGTGTTTTACATCAGGATCTGTGAGTATTGGTTTTGAAAGCTGTTTAAATGGTTATTATTGTTTAAAACCGTGTCTAATGTGTGTAAATGTTGAGATGTCAACTTTCTAAGTTGTTGTTTATTTGTGAGGCCGTAGAGAAACGAGAGTTGCAACAGTCCCAATATCTAAATCAAAGCCTGTGAAAATGGTCCTCCTGCCCTTCAGCCTCTTCAGCCTTCCTGGACAGTGACCTCTTCTGTACAGGCTCATACTAAAGACATAGAGGAGCCTGTTTACAGATCACTACATAGATGACATGTGGGAGTTCCCTGTGGCTGAATGTGATGCTGAACTAGGTAGAAGAGTTCCCAAGTGAGGCTGATCCCAGAATGTGATGCTGAACTAGGTAGAAGAGTTCCCAAGTGAGGCTGATCCCAGAATGTGATGCTGAACTAGGTAGAAGTGTTCCCAAGTGTGGCTGATCCCAGAATGTGATGCTGAACTAGGTAGAAGTGTTCCCAAGTGAGGCTGATCCCAGAATGTGATGCTGAACTAGGTAGAAGTGTTCCCAAGTGAGGCTGATCCCAGAATGTGATGCTGAACTAGGTAGAAGAGTTCCCAAGTGAGGCTGATCCCAGAATGTGATGCTGAACTAGGTAGAAGTGTTCCCAAGTGTTGCTGATCCCAGAATGTGATGCTGAACTAGGTAGAAGTGTTCCCAAGTGAGGCTGATCCCAGAATGTGATGCTGAACTAGGTAGAAGTGTTCCCAAGTGTGAGGCTGATCCCAGAATGTGATGCTGAACTGGTAGAAGAGTTCCCAAGTGATCCTACTGAGGTAGAAGTGTTCCCAAGTGATCCTAGAATGTGATGCTGAACTAGGTAGAAGTGTTCCCAAGTGAGGCTGATCCCAGAATGTGATGCTGAACTAGGTAGAAGTGTTCCCAAGTGAGGCTGATCCCAGAATGTGATGCTGAACTAGGTAGAAGTGTTCCCAAGTGTGGCTGATCCTAGAATGTGATGCTGAACTCAGGAGAAGAGTTCCCTGTGGCTGATCCCAGAATCTGATGCTGAACTAGGTAGAAGTGTTCCCAAGTGAGGCTGATCCCAGAATGTGATGCTGAACTAGGTAGAAGTGTTCCCAAGTGAGGCTGATCCCAGAATGTGATGCTGAACTAGGTAGAAGTGTTCCCAAGTGAGGCTGATCCCAGAATGTGATGCTGAACTAGGTAGAAGTGTTCCCAAGAACTGAACTAGGTAGAAGTGTTCCCTGATCCTAGGATGCTGAACTGGTAGAAGTCCCAGAAGTGATTGAACTAGGTAGAAGAGTTCCCAAGTGTGGCTGATCCCAGAATGTGATGCTGAACTCAGGAGAAGAGTTCCCAAGTGGGCTGATCCCAGAATGTGATGCTGAACTAGGAAGAAGAGTTCCCAAGTGTTCCCAGAATGTGATGCTGAACTGATCCTAGAATGTGATGCTGAACTCAGGTAGAAGAGTTCCCAAGTGTGGCTGATCCCAGAATGTGATGCTGAACTAGGAAGAAGAGTTCCCAAGTGTGGCTGATCCCAGCTGAAGAATCCCAGAGTCCTAGAATGATCCCAGAATGTGATGCTGAACTAGGTAGAAGAGTTCCCAAGTGTGGCTGATCCCTGAGAATGTGATGCTGAACTAGGTGATGCTGAACTATGTTTCCCAGTAGATCCTAGAATGTGATGCTGAACTAGGTAGAAGTGTTCCCAAGTGTGGCTGATCCCAGAATGTGATGCTGAACTCAGGAGAAGAGTTCCCAAGTGAGGCTGATCCCAGAACGTGATGCTGAACTCAGGAGAAGAGTTCCCAAGTGTGGCTGATCCCAGAACGTGATGCTGAACTCAGTAGAAGAGTTACCAAGTGAGGCTGATCCCAGAACGTGATGCTGAACTCAGTAGAAGAGTTCCCTGTGGCTGATCCCAGAATGTGATGCTGAACTCAGTAGAAGAGTTCCCTGTGGCTGATCCCAGAATGTGATGCTGAACTCAGTAGAAGAGTTCCCTGTGGCTGATCCCAGAATGTGATGCTGAACTCAGTAGAAGAGTTCCCTTTGGCTGATCCCAGAATGTGATACTGAACTCAATAGAGTTCCTGGTACAACTCTTCTCTCTTCTTCAACCACCATGCTGTGTGCTTTACACTTCAATACATCAACATATTACAGCTCGTTTCATCACTTGGCATCTGAACATGATGCAATCCTATTGCAACACACTACAGTAGATTTGAAGGGAGGCAGTGACCCCTGGTGGTCAATCGGTGAAACTTCAGGTAGTATAGTATAACAGGACACTATGGAATAATCCCAAATGTCACCCTATAGTGTACAATTTATAAGCAGATGCCTATGGGGTGCCATTTTGGGACAGTGACAAGAATCAGTCATGATGTCTATATTACTTATGAGATGCTTATATCAAAGGGATTTACACCTGAATTGCTTGCTGTTTGGGGTTTTAGGCTGTGTTTCTGTACAGCACTTTGAGATATCAGCTGATGTAAGAAGGGCTTTATAAATACATTTGATTTGCTTTACAGTACAGTGGGAGAATTGTGTGTGTATGTAATCCCTGCAAGATTTGAAGTCACAACATTGGCTTTGCTAGAACCACAATGTTACCAGCCGAGCCACAACAGGTCTATCATAAACATTGCGTGAGAGTGCAGAGGTGCACTACTGCAAACTGTTCATGACCAGCGATCAGAACCGCCAGTCCACTTTATCCCTCACAGTACGGAGGTTTATACTGACACCAGCTCTGTGGAATCAGGTCACCTCTAGTGGTCTGACACCAGCTCTGTAGAATCAGGTCACCTCTAGTGTTCTAATGACACCAGCTCTGTAGAATCAGGTCACCTCTAGTGGTCTGACACCAGCTCTGTAGAATCAGGTCACCTCTAGTGTTCTAATGACACCAGCTCTGTAGAATCAGGTCACCTCTAGTGTTCTAATGACACCAGCTCTGTAGAATCAGGTCACCTCTAGTGTTCTAATGACACCAGCTCTGTAGAATCAGGTCACCTCTAGTGTTCTAATGACACCAGCTCTGTAGAATCAGGTCACCTCTAGTGTTCTAATGACACCAGCTCTGTAGAATCAGGTCACCTCTAGTGGTCTGACACCAGCTCTGTAGAATCAGGTCACCTCTAGTGGTCTGACACCAGCTCTGTAGAATCAGGTCACCTCTAGTGGTCTGACACCAGCTCTGTAGAATCAGGTCACCTCTAGTGGTCTGACACCAGCTCTGTAGAATCAGGTCACCTCTAGTGGTCTGACACCAGCTCTGTAGAATCAGGTCACCTCTAGTGTTCTAATGACACCAGCTCTGTAGAATCAGGTCACCTCTAGTGGTCTGACACCAGCTCTGTAGAATCAGGTCACCTCTAGTGGTCTGACACCAGCTCTGTAGAATCAGGTCACCTCTAGTGTTCTAATGACACCAGCTCTGTAGAATCAGGTCACCTCTAGTGGTCTGACACCAGCTCTGTAGAATCAGGTCACCTCTAGTGGTCTGACACCAGCTCTGTAGAATCAGGTCACCTCTAGTGTTCTAATGACACCAGCTCTGTAGAATCAGGTCACCTCTAGTGGTCTGACACCAGCTCTGTAGAATCAGGTCACCTCTAGTGTTCTAATGACACCAGCTCTGTAGAATCAGGTCACCTCTAGTGGTCTGAGAGAATCAGGTCACCTCTAGTGGTCTGACACCAGCTCTGTAGAACCAGCTCAGAATCAGGTCACCTCTAGTGTTCTAATGACACCAGCTCTGTAGAATCAGGTCACCTCTAGTGGACACCAGCTCTGTAGAATCAGACCTGCTGTGTTCTAATGACACCAGCTCTGTAGAATCAGGTCACCTCTAGTGTTCTAATGACACCAGCTCTGTAGAATCAGGTCACCTCTAGTGTTCTAATGACACCAGCTCTGTAGAATCAGGTCACCTCTAGTGGTCTGACACCAGCTCTGTAGAATCAGGTCACCTCTAGTGTCTGACACCAGCTAAATGACACCAGCTCTGTAGAATCAGGTCACCTCTAGTGGTCTGACACCAGCTCTGTAGAATCAGGTCACCTCTAGTGGTCTGACACCAGCTCTGTAGAATCAGGTCACCTCTAGTGTTCTAATGACACCAGCTCTGTAGAATCAGGTCACCTCTAGTGTTCTAATGACACCAGCTCTGTAGCTCTGTGGATCAGGTCACCTCTAGTGGTCTGACACCAGCTCTGTAGAATCAGGTCACCTCTAGTGTTCTGACACCAGCTCTGTAGAATCAGGTCACCTCTAGTGCTGACACCAGCTCTGTAGAATCAGGTGTGTTCTGACACCAGCTCTGTAGAATCAGGTCACCTCTAGTGTTCTAATGACACCAGCTCTGTAGAATCAGGTCACCTCTAGTGGTCTGACACCAGCTGTAGAATCAGGTGTGCTGAACTAGCTCAGAATCAGTCACCTAGTGATCTGACACCAGCTCTGTGAATCAGGTCACCTCTAGTGTTCTAATGACACCAGCTCTGTGGTCTGAGAATCAGGTCACCTCTAGTGTCAGGTCACCTCTAATGACACCAGCTCTGTAGAATCAGGTCACCTCTAGTGGTCTGACACCAGCTCTGTAGAATCAGGTCACCTCTAGTGTTCTGACACCAGCTCTGTAGAATCAGGTCACCTCTAGTGTTCTAATGACACCAGCTCTGTAGAATCAGGTCACCTCTAGTGTTCTAATGACACCAGCTCTGTAGAATCAGGTCACCTCTAGTGGTCTGACACCAGCTCTGTAGAATCAGGTCACCTCTAGTGTTCTAATGACACCAGCTCTGTAGAATCAGGTCACCTCTAGTGTTCTAATGACACCAGCTCTGTAGAATCAGGTCACCTCTAGTGTTCTAATGACACCAGCTCTGTAGAATCAGGTCACCTGGTCTGAGCTGTTCTCACTGCTCTATGACACCAGCTCTGTAGAATCAGGTCACCTCTAGTGTTCTAATGACACCAGCTCTGTAGAATCAGGTCACCTCTAGTGGTCTGACACCAGCTCTGTAGAATCAGGTCACCTCTGTGTTCTACTGACACCAGCTCTGTAGAATCAGGTCACACCACCAGCTCTGTAGAATCTCTAGTGTTCTAATGACACCAGCTCTGTAGAATCAGGTCACCTCTAGTGTTCTAATGACACCAGCTCTGTAGAATCAGGTCACCTCTAGTGTTCTAATGACACCAGCTCTGTAGAATCAGGTCACCTCTAGTGTTCTAATGACACCAGCTCTGTAGAATCAGGTCACCTCTAGTGTTCTGACACCAGCTCTGTAGAATCAGGTCACCTCTGGTCTGAGTGGTCACTGCTGTTTTGTCTAATGACACCAGCTCTGTAGAATCAGGTCACCTCTAGTGGTCTGACACCAGCTCTGTAGAATCAGGTCACCTCTAGTGGTCTGACACCAGCTCTGTAGAATCAGGTCACCTCTAGTGGTCTGACACCAGCTCTGTAGAATCAGGTCACCTCTAGTGGTCTGACACCAGCTCTGTAGAATCAGGTCACCTCTAGTGTTCTAATGACACCAGCTCTGTAGAATCAGGTCACCTCTAGTGTTCTGACACCAGCTCTGTAGAATCAGGTCACCTCTAGTGGTCTGACACCAGCTCTGTAGAATCAGGTCACCTCTAGTGGTCTGACACCAGCTCTGTAGAATCAGGTTACCCTAGTGTTGTAATCACCAGCTCTGTGAATCAGGTGACCTCTGTTCTAATGACACAGCTCTGTAGAATCAGGTTCTCATAGTGGTGACACCAGCTCTGTAGAATCAGGTCACCTCTAGTGGTCTGACACCAGCTCTGTAGAATCAGGTCACCTCTAGTGTTCTAATGACACCAGCTCTGTAGAATCAGGTCACCTGTGTTCACCAGCTCTGTAGAATCAGGTCACCTCTAGTGTTGCTAATGACACCAGCTCTGTAGAATCAGGTCACCTCTAGTGTTCTAATGATGTGACCAGCTCTGTAGAATCAGGTCACCTCTAGTGTCTAATGACACCAGCTCTGTGGAAGTTTCTGTTCTGTGCTCTGGTCACCAGAATAGTGTTCTAATGACACCAGCTCTGTAGAATCAGGTCACCTCTAGTGTTCTAATGACACCAGCTCTGTAGAATCAGGTCACCTCTAGTGTTCTAATGACACCAGCTCTGTAGAATCAGGTCACCTCTAGTGGTCTGACACCAGCTCTGTAGAATCAGGTCACCTCTAGTGTTCTAATGACACCAGCTCTGTAGAATCAGGTCACCTCTAGTGTTCTAATGACACCAGCTCTGTAGAATCAGGTCACCTCTAGTGATCTACTGACACCAGCTCTGTAGAATCAGGTCACCTCTAGTGTTCTAATGACACCAGCTCTGTAGAATCAGGTCACCTCTAGTGTTCTAATGACACCAGCTCTGTAGAATCAGGTCACCTCTAGTGTTCTGACACCAGCTCTGTAGAATCAGGTCACCTCATAGTGGTGTGACACCAGCTCTGTAGAATCAGTCACCTCTAGTGTTCTAATGACACCAGCTCTGTAGAATCAGGTCACCTTAGTGTCTAATGACACCAGCTAATGTGAATCAGGTCACTCTGTGGTCTGACACCAGCTCTGTAGAATCAGGTCACCTCTAAGGTGGACACCAGCTCTGTAGAATCAGGTCACCTCTAGTGTTCTAATGACACCAGCTCTGTAGAATCAGGTCACCTGCTGTGTTCTAATGACACCAGCTCTGTAGAATCAGGTCACCTCTGTGTTCTAATGACACCAGCTCTGTAGAATCAGGTCACCTCTAGTGTTCTAATGACACCAGCTCTGTAGAATCAGGTCACCTCTAGTGTTCTAATGACACCAGCTCTGTTTTGAATCAGGTCACCTGTGTTTGAACCAGTTTCATAGTGTTCTAATGACACCAGCTCTGTAGAATCAGGTCACAATCAGGTCACCTCTAGTGTTCTAATGACACCAGCTCTGTAGAATCAGGTCACCTCTAGTGTTCTAATGACACCAGCTCTGTTTTGAATCAGGTCACCTCTAGTGGTCTTACACCAGCTCTGTAGAATCAGGTCACCTCTAGTGGTCTGACACCAGCTCTGTAGAATCAGGTCACCTGTTTTGTGTTCTAATGACACCAGCTCTGTAGAATCAGGTCACCTGTAGTGTTCTAATGACACCAGCTCTGTAGAATCAGGTCACCTGTTTTGTGTTCTAATGACACCAGCTCTGTAGAATCAGGTCACCTCTAGTGTTCATAATGACACCAGCTCTGTAGAATCAGGTCACCTCTAGTGTTCTAATGACACCAGCTCTGTGAATCAGGTCACCTCTAGTGGTCTGACACCAACTCTGTAGAATCAGGTCACCTGCTGTGGTCTGTACCAGCTCTGTAGAATCAGGTCACCTCTAGTGTTCTAATGACACCAGCTCTGTAGAATCAGGTCACTTCATAATGGTCTGACACCAGCTCTGTAGAATCAGGTCACCTCTAGTGTTACACCAGCTTTGTAGAATCAGGTCACCTGTAGTGTTCTAATGACACCAGCTCTGTTTTGAATCAGGTCACCTGTAGTGTTCTAATGACACCAGCTCTGTAGAATCAGGTCACCTCTTTTGTGTTCTAATGGTGACACCAGCTCTGTAGAATCAGGTCACCTCTAGTGTTCTAATGACACCAGCTCTGTAGAATCAGGTCACCTCTAGTGGTCTGACACCAGCTCTGTAGAATCAGGTCACTCTAGTGGTCTAATGACACCAGCTTTGTAGAATCAGGTCACCTGCTGTGTTCTACTGACACCAGCTCTGTAGAATCAGTTTACCTGTAGTGTTCTAATGACACCAGCTCTGTAGAATCAGGTCACCTCTTTTGTGTTCATAATGGTGTTACTGCTGCTTTGTAGAATCAGGTCACCTCTAGTGTTCTAATGACACCAGCTCTGTAGAATCAGGTCACCTCTAGTGGTCTGACACCAGCTCTGTGAATCAGGTCACCTCTAGTGTTCTAATGACACCAGCTTTGTAGAATCAGGTCACCTCTGTGTTCTAATGACACCAGCTCTGTAGAATCAGGTCACTGCTCTAGTGTTCTAATGACACCAGCTTTGTAGTTTCAGGTCACCTGTTTTGTGTTCTAATGACACCAGCTGTTTTGTAGAATCAGGTCACTGCTGTTTTGTATCTAATGACACCAGCTCTGTAGAATCAGGTCACTGCTGTTTTGTTCTAATGACACCAGCTGTTTTGTAGAATCAGGTCACTGCTGTTTTGTGTTTCTAATGACACCAGCTCTGTAGAATCAGGTCACCTCTAGTGTTCTAATGACACCAGCTCTGTAGAATCAGGTCACCTCTAGTGTTCTAATGACACCAGCTCTGTGAATCAGGTCACCTCTAGTGGTCTGACACCAGCTCTGTTGTAGAATGTTACCTGTTTTGTTCTAATGACACCAGCTCTGTAGAATCAGGTCACCTCTAGTGTTCTAATGACACCAGCTCTGTAGAATCAGGTCACCTCTAGTGTTCTAATGACACCAGCTCTGTAGAATCAGGTCACCTCTAGTGTTCTAATGACACCAGCTCTGTAGAATCAGGTCACCTCTAGTGTTCTAATGACATCAGCTCTGTAGAATCAGGTCACCTCTAGTGGTCTGACACCAGCTCTGTAGAATCAGGTCACCTCTAGTGGTCTGACACCAGCTCTGTAGAATCAGGTCACCTCTAGTGTTCTAATGACACCAGCTCTGTAGAATCAGGTCACCTCTAGTGGTCTGACACCAGCTCTGTAGAATCAGGTCACCTCTAGTGGTCTGACACCAGCTCTGTAGAATCAGGTCACCTCTAGTGTTCTAATGACACCAGCTCTGTAGAATCAGGTCACCTCTAGTGTTCTAATGACACCAGCTCTGTAGAATCAGGTCACCTCTAGTGTTCTAATGACACCAGCTCTGTAGAATCAGGTCACCTCTAGTGTTCTAATGACACCAGCTCTGTAGAATCAGGTCACCTCTAGTGTTCTAATGACACCAGCTCTGTAGAATCAGGTCACCTCTAGTGTTCTAATGACACCAGCTCTGTAGAATCAGGTCACCTCTAGTGTTCTAATGACACCAGCTCTGTAGAATCAGGTCACCTCTAGTGTTCTAATGACACCAGCTCTGTAGAATCAGGTCACCTCTAGTGGTCTGACACCAGCTCTGTAGAATCAGGTCACCTCTAGTGGTCTGACACCAGCTCTGTAGAATCAGGTCACCTCTAGTGTTCTAATGACACCAGCTCTGTAGAATCAGGTCACCTCTAGTGGTCTGACACCAGCTCTGTGTTTTGAATCAGGTCACCTCTAGTGTTCTAATGACACCAGCTTGTAGAATCAGGTCACCTGTTTTGTGTTCTAATGACACCAGCTCTGTAGAATCAGGTCACCTCTAGTGTTCTAATGACACCAGCTCTGTAGAATCAGGTCACCTCTAGTGTTCTAATGACACTCTGTGGTCTGACACCAACTGGTGTAGAATCAGGTCACCTCTAGTGGTCTGACACCAGCTCTGTAGAATCAGGTCACCTCTAGTGTTCTAATGACACCAGCTCTGTTTTCAGGTCACTCTAGTGGTCTGACACCAGCTCTGTAGAATCAGGTCACCTCTAGTGGTCTGACACCAGCTCTGTAGAATCAGGTCACCTCTAGTGTTCTAATGACACCAGCTCTGTAGAATCAGGTCACCTCTAGTGTTCTAATGACACCAGCTCTGTAGAATCAGGTCACCTCTAGTGATTCTAATGACACCAGCTTTGTTTCATCAGGTCACCTGTTTTGTGTTCTAATGACATCAGCTCTGTAGAATCAGGTCACCTCTAGTGGTCTGACACCAGCTCTGTAGAATCAGGTCACCTGCTGTGGTCTGACACCAGCTCTGTAGAATCAGGTCACCTCTAGTGTTACTGACACCAGCTCTGTAGAATCAGTTCACCTCTAGTGTTCTAATGACACCAGCTCTGTAGAATCAGGTCACCTGTAGTGTTCATAATGACACCAGCTCTGTAGAATCAGGTCACCTCTAGTGGTCTGACACCAGCTCTGTAGAATCAGGTCACCTCTAGTGTTCTAATGACACCAGCTCTGTAGAATCAGGTCACCTCTTTTGTGTTCTAATGACACCAGCTCTGTTTGTATCAGGTCACCTCTAGTGTTCTAATGACACCAGCTTTAGAATCAGGTCACTGCTGTTTTGTCTAATGACACCAGCTCTGTAGAATCAGGTCACCTCATAATGGTGTTCTACTGACACCAGCTCTGTAGAATCAGGTCACTCTATTGTTCTAATGACACCAGCTCTGTCAGAATCAGGTCACCTCTGTGTTTTGTCACCAGCTCTGGTGAACTGCTGGTCACCTCTAGTGTTCTAATGACACCAGCTCTGGTAGAATCAGGTCACCTCTAGTGGTCTGACACCAGCTCTAATAGAATCAGGTCACCTCTAGTGGTCTGACACTGCTGTTTTGTCAGCTGGTGTTAATGCTGGTTTTCTAGTGTTCTAATGACACCAGCTCTGTTTTCAGGTCACCTCTAGTGGTTCTAATGACACCAGCTCTGTAGAATCAGGTCACTGCTGTTTTGTGTTTCTAATGACACCAGCTCTGTAGAATCAGGTCACCTCTAATGGTCTTACTGACACCAGCTCTTAGAATCAGGTCACTGCTCTTTTGTGTTCATAATGACACCAGCTTTGTAGAATCAGGTCACCTGCTGTGTTAATGTCACCAGCTCTGTAGAATCAGGTCACCTCTAGTGTTCTAATGACACCAGCTCTGTTTTCAGGTCACCTCTAGTGGTCTTGACACCAGCTCTTTTGAATCAGGTCACCTCTAGTGGTCTTACACCAGCTCTGTAGAATCAGGTCACCTCTAGTGGTCTGACACCAGCTCTGTAGAATCAGGTCACCTGCTGTTTCTGTCACCAGCTCTGTTACTCTGGTCACCTAGTGGTGTTACTGCTGTGTTCTGGTGCTGTTTTGTCAGCTCTGTAGAATCAGGTCACCTAATGGTGTTACTGCTGTTTTGCTTGTATAATGGTGTTACTGCTGCTGTGGTCTGGTCACCAGCTTCTGTTTTGTCAGGTCACCTCTAATGGTCTTACTGCTGCTTTGTAGAATCAGGTCACCTCTAGTGGTCTGACACCAGCTTTGTAGAATCAGGTCACTCTACTGGTCTGACACCAGCTCTGTTAATGCTGTTTTGTCACCTCATAATGGTCTTACTGCTGTTTTGTCAGAATCAGGTCACTGCTGTTTTGTCTGACACCAGCTCTGTTAATGCAGTTTTGTCACCTCTAATGGTCTTACTGCTGTTTTGTAGAATCAGGTCACCTAATGGTCTTACTGCTGCTTTGTAGAATCAGGTCACTGCTGTGGTCATAATGATGTTACTTTGTTTTGTTGTTCCAAGTTAAAACATGAGTCTTTCCAAGTTTGAGTTGTGCTTTATTGAGGTAATACAGCATGATTATAATGGTGTATTTTGGATATTGTGTTGCTGTTTTGTCAATCAAATAACACAATACTGCTGTTTTGTCATTATAATGGTGTTACTGCTGTTTATTCTCTGACTCATCCACAAACAATCCCATAATGGTGTTACTGCTGTTTTTTAAACCATCCATCATAATGTATTATACTGCTGTTTTGTCATTCATATGGTGTTACTGTATTGTAGTTTCATAATATATATGCTATATATATTCATAATGGTGTTACTGATGTGTACAGATGGGTTATGTTTTTGTTGTTTCATGTGTTACTGCTGTTTTGTACATTTCTTTCAACTTTCAACATAAACTGCTGTTTTGACAAAAAAACTAAAATAAACATTTTAATAAGTTACTGCTGTTTTGTCAGTTTCATAATGGTGTTACTGCTGTTTTGTAGTATAATAGTAACGTCATCATCATCATCATTAGTTCTGGGAATCTGTTACTGCTGTTTTGAATGAGATGTCACTGTGACATTGGTTTACTGCTGTTTGGCTACCAGACATGCTTTTTGTAGTTTCATAATGGTGTTACTGCTGTTGGCATTTGACAAGCAGGTGATAATGGTGTTACTGCTGTTTTGTCACTTCATAATGGTGTTACTGCTGTTTTGTAGTTTCATAATGGTGTTACTGCTGTTTTGTCAGTTTCATAATGGTGTTACTGCTGTTTTGTCAGTTTCATAATGGTGTTACTGCTGTTTTGTACTTTCATAATGGTGTTACTGCTGTTTTGTAGTTTCATAATGGTGTTACTGTGCTGTTTTGTAGTTTCATAATGGTGTTACTGCTGTTTTGTCACTTCATAATGGTTACTTACTGCTGTTTTGTTGTTTCATAATGGTGTTACTGCTGTTTTGTTGTTTCATAATGGTGTTACTGCTGTTTTGTAGTTTCATAATGGTGTTACTGCTGTTTTGTAGTTTCATAATGGTGTTACTGCTGTTTTGTCACTTTCATAATGGTGTTACTGCTGTTTTGTTGTTTACTGCTGTTTTGTTGTTCATAATGGTGTTACTGCTGTTTTGTCACTTCATAATGGTGTTACTGCTGTTTTGTTTCATAATGGTGTTACATTTCAAATGGTGTTACTGCTGTTTTGTTGTTTCATAATGGTGTTACTGCTGTTTTGTTTTCATAATGTTTCATAATGGTGTTACTGCTGTTTTGTTGTTTCATAATGGTGTTACTGCTGTTTTGTAGTTTCATAATGGTGTTACTGCTGTTTTGTAGTTTCATAATGGTGTTACTGCTGTTTTGTTGTTTCATAATGGTGTTACTGCTGTTTTGTTGTTTCATAATGGTGTTACTGCTGTTTTGTAGTTTCATAATGGTGTTACTGCTGTTTTGTTGTTTCATAATGGTGTTACTGCTGTTTTGTAGTTTCATAATGGTGTTACTGCTGTTTTGTTGTTTCATAATGGTGTTACTGCTGTTTTGTCACTTCATAATGGTGTTACTGCTGTTTTGTAGTTTCATAATGGTGTTACTGCTGTTTTGTAGTTTCATAATGGTGTTACTGCTGTTTTGTTGTTTCATAATGGTGTTACTGCTGTTTTGTTACTGGTGTTACTGCTGTTTTGTAGTTTCATAATGGTGTTACTGCTGTTTTGTAGTTTCATAATGGTGTTACTGCTGTTTTGTAGTTTCATAATGGTGTTACTGCTGTTTTGTTGTTTCATAATGGTGTTACTGCTGTTTTGTCCCTTCATAATGGTGTTACTGCTGTTTTGTCCCTTCATAATGGTGTTACTGCTGTTTTGTAGTTTCATAATGGTGTTACTGCTGTTTTGTCACTTCATAATGGTGTTACTGCTGTTTTGTAGTTTCATAATGGTGTTACTGCTGTTTTGTCACTTCATAATGGTGTTACTGCTGTTTTGTAGTTTCATAATGGTGTTACTGCTGTTTTGTTGTTTCATAATGGTGTTACTGCTGTTTTGTCACTTCATAATGGTGTTACTGCTGTTTTGTAGTTTCATAATGGTGTTACTGCTGTTTTGTAGTTTCATAATGGTGTTACTGCTGTTTTGTTGTTTCATAATGGTGTTACTGCTGTTTTGTAGTTTCATAATGGTGTTACTGCTGTTTTGTTGTTTCATAATGGTGTTACTGCTGTTTTGTAGTTTCATAATGGTGTTACTGCTGTTTTGTAGTTTCATAATGGTGTTACTGCTGTTTTGTTGTTTCATAATGATGTTACTGCTGTTTTGTAGTTTCATAATGGTGTTACTGCTGTTTTGTTTCAGTTTAATGGTGTTACATAATGGTGTTACTGCTGTTTTGTATAATGTTTACATAATGGTGTTACTGCTGTTTTGTAGTTTCATAATGGTGTTACTGCTGTTTTGTCACTTCATAATGGTGTTACTGCTGTTTTGTTGTTTCATAATGGTGTTACTGCTGTTTTGTTGTTTCATAATGGTGTTACTGCTGTTTTGTAGTTTCATAATGGTGTTACTGCTGTTTTGTTGTTTCATAATGGTGTTACTGCTGTTTTGTTGTTTCATAATGGTGTTACTGCTGTTTTGTTGTTTCATAATGGTGTTACTGCTGTTTTGTTGTTTCATAATGGTGTTACTGCTGTTTTGTTGTTTCATAATGGTGTTACTGCTGTTTTGTTGTTTCATAATGGTGTTACTGCTGTTTTGTTGTTTCATAATGGTGTTACTGCTGTTTTGTAGTTTCATAATGGTGTTACTGCTGTTTTGTAGTTTCATAATGGTGTTACTGCTGTTTTGTTGTTTCATAATGGTGTTACTGCTGTTTTGTTGTTTCATAATGGTGTTACTGCTGTTTTGTAGTTTCATAATGGTGTTACTGCTGTTTTGTAAATGGTGTTACTGCTGTTTTGTCACTTTTGTCATAATGGTGTTACTGCTGTTTTGTAGTTTCATAATGGTGTTACTGCTGTTTTGTAGTTTCATAATGGTGTTACTGCTGTTTTGTTGTTTCATAATGATGTTACTGCTGTTTTGTCACTTCATAATGGTGTTACTGCTGTTTTATAGTTTCATAATGGTGTTACTGCTGTTTTGTCACTTCATAATGGTGTTACTGCTGTTTTGTCACTTCATAATGGTGTTACTGCTGTTTAGTTACTTCATAATGGTGTTACTGTTCATATGGGGTGTGTCCAGACTTCATATGGGGGTGTGTCCAGACTTCATATGGGGGTGTGTCCAGACTGCAGATGGATGTGTGTCCAGACTGCAGATGGAGGTGTGTCTAGACTGCAGATGGGGGTGTGTCCAGACTACAGATGGAGGTGTGTCCAGACTGCAGATGGGGGTGTGTCCAGACTACAGATGGAGGTGTGTCCAGACTGCAGATGGGGGTGTGTCCAGACTACAGATGGCGGTGTGTCCAGACTGCAGATGGAAGTGTGTCCAGACTGCAGATGGAAGTGTGTCCAGACGGCAGATGGAGGTGTGTCCAGACTGCAGATGGAGGTGTGACCAGACTGCAGATGGAGGTGCGACCAGACTGCAGGTGGAGGTGTGTCCAGATTCAAGGGGGTGTGTCCAGACTGCAGATGGAGGTGTGTCCAGACTACAGATGGGGATGTGTCCAGACTGCAGATGGGGGTGTGTCCAGACTGCAGATGGGGGTGTGTCCAGACTACAGATGGAGATGTGACCAGACTGCAGGTGGAGGTGTGTCCAGACTCATGGGGGTGTGACTAGACTGCAGATGGAGGTGTGTCTAGACTTCAGATGGAGGTGTGACCAGACTGCAGATGGAGGTGAGACCAGACTCAAGGGGGTGTGACCAGACTGCAGATGGAGGTGTGTCCAGACTGCAGATGGAGGTGAGACCAGACTCAAGGGGGTGTGACCAGACTCAAGGGGGTGTGACCAGACTGCAGGTGGAGGTGTGTCCAGATTCAAGGGGGTGTGTCCAGACTACAGATGGAGTTGTGACCAGACTTCAGATGGAGGTGTGTCCAGACTGCAGATGGAGGTGTGTCCAGACTACAGATGGGGGTGTGTCCAGACTGCAGATGGGGGTGTGTCCAGACTACAGATGGAGGTGTGTCCAGACTGCAGATGGGGGTGTGTCCAGACTGCAGATGGAGGTGTGTCCAGACTGCAGATGGAGGTGTGTCCAGACTGCAGATGGGGGTGTGTCCAGACTGCAGATGGGGAGTGTGTCCAGACTGCAGATGGGGGTGTGTCCAGACTGCAGATGGATGTGTGTCCAGACTCAAGGGGGTGTGTCCAGACTGCAGATGGGGGTGTGTCCAGACTACAGATGGAGATGTGACCAGACTGCAGATGGTGTGACCAGACTGCAGATGGAGGTGTGTCCAGACTACAGATGGAGGTGTGTCCAGACTGCAGATGGAGGTGTGTCCAGACTGCAGATGGAGAGGTGTGTCCAGACTGCAGATGGAGGTGTGTCCAGACTGCAGATGGAGGTGTGTCCAGACTGCAGATGGAGGTGTGTCCAGACTGCAGATGGAGGTGTGTCCAGACTGCAGATGGATGGGTGTCCAGACTGCAGATGGAGGTGTGTCCAGACTGCAGATGGAGGTGTGTCCAGACTGCAGATGGATGTGTGTCCAGACTGCAGATGGAGGTGTGTCCAGACTGCAGATGGAGGTGTGTCCAGACTGCAGATGGAGGTGTGTCCAGACTGCAGATGGGTTTGTGTCCAGACTGCAGATGGGTGTGTGTCCAGACTGCAGATGGAGTGTGTCCAGACTGCAGAGACTGCAGATGGAGGTGTGTCCAGACTGCAGATGGAGAGGTGTCCAGACTGCAGATGGAGGTGTGTCCAGACTACAGATGGAGGTGTGTCCAGACTGCAGATGGAGGTGTCCCAGACTGCAGATGGAGGTGTGTCCAGACTACAGATGGAGGGTGTCCAGACTGCAGATGGAGGTGTGTCCAGACTGCAGATGGAGGTGTGTCCAGACTACAGATGGAGGTGTGTCCAGACTGCAGATGGGATGTGTGTCCAGACTACAGATGGGTGTGTGTCCAGACTGCAGATGGAGGTGTGTCCAGACTGCAGATGGGGGGTGTCCAGACTACAGATGGGGGTGTGTCCAGACTACAGATGGAGGTGTGTCCAGACTGCAGATGGAGTGTGTCCAGACTCCAGATGGGGTGTGTCCAGACTACAGATGGGTGGTGTCCAGACTACAGATGGGTGTGTGTCCAGACTGCAGATGGAGGTGTGTGTCCAGACTGCAGATGGAGGTGTGTCCAGACTACAGATGGGTGTGTGTCAGACTACAGATGGGTGGGTGTCCAGACTACAGATGGAGGTGTGTCCAGACTACAGATGGGAGTGTGTCCAGACTACAGATGGGGGTGTGTCCAGACTGCAGATGGAGGTGTGTCTGACACTTCAGATGGAGGTGTGACCAGACTGCAGATGGAGGAGTCCAGACTACAGATGGAGGTGTGTCCAGACTACAGATGGAGAACACACAGTCCAGACTGCAGATGGACAGAACACCAGACTTCAGATGGAGGTGTGAACCAGACTACAGATGGAGGTGTGTCCAGACTGCAGATGGAGGTGAGAGACTGCAGATGGAGGTGTGTCTAGACTTCAGATGGAGGTGTGTCCAGACTACAGATGGGATTG
>NW_026289704.1:0-35000 GCF_023373465.1 Oncorhynchus keta | reverse complement strand
AGGCGGAACAGGGCCACTCCTAAAGAAGACTTCCCTGTTGGGTGACATGTAATATCCAGGTTATATACAGTACATCCAGGTTATTTACAACACATCCAGGTTATATACAGTACATCCAGGTTATAGACTATACATCCAGGTTAAATACAACACATCCAGTTTATATACAACACATCCAGGTTATATACAACACATCCAGGTTAAATACAGGTTATATACAGTACATCCAGGTTATATACAACACATCCAGGTTATATACAGTACATCCAGGTTAAATACAACACATCCAGGTTAAATACAGGTTATATACAACACATCCAGGTTAAATACAGGTTATATACAACACATCCAGGTTAAATACAGGTTATATACAGTACATCCAGGTTATATACAGTACATCCAGGTTATATACAGTACATCCAGGTTATATACAGTACATCCAGGTTAAATACAACACATCCAGGTTATATACAGTACATCCAGGTTATATACAGTACATCCAGGTTATATACAACACATCCAGGTTATATACAGTACATCCAGGTTATATACAGTACATCCAGGTTAAATACAACACATCCAGGTTATATACAGTACATCCAGGTTATATACAGTACATCCATGTTATATACAACACATCCAGGTTATATACAGTACATCCAGGTTATATACAGTACATCCAGGTTAAATACAGGTTATATACAGTACATCCAGGTTATATACAACACATCCAGGTTATATACAGTACATCCATGTTATATACAACACATCCAGGTTATATACAGTACATCCAGGTTATATACAACACATCCAGGTTATATACAACACATCCAGTTTATATACAACACATCCAGGTTAAATACAACACATCCAGGTTAAATACAGGTTATATACAACACATCCAGGTTAAATACAGGTTATATACAGTACATCCAGGTTAAATACAACACATCCAGGTTATATACAGTACATCCAGGTTATATACAGGTTATATACAGTACATCCAGGTTATATACAACACATCCAGGTTATATACAGTACATCCAGGTTATATACAGTACATCCAGGTTAAATACAGGTTATATACAGTACATCCAGGTTATATACAACACATCCAGGTTATATACAGTACATCCAGGTTATATACAGTACATCCAGGTTAAATACAACACATCCAGGTTATATACAGTACATCCAGGTTAAATACAGATTATATACAACACATCCAGGTTATATACAACACATCCAGGTTATATACAGTACATCCAGGTTATATACAGTACATCCAGGTTATATACAGTACATCCAGGTTATATACAGGTTATATACAACACATCCAGGTTATATACAACACATCCAGGTTATATACAGTACATCCAGGTTATATACAGGTTATATACAACACATCCAGGTTAAATACAGGTTATATACAACACATCCAGGTTATATACAACACATCCAGGTTATATACAGTACATCCAGGTTATATACAGGTTATATACAACACATCCAGGTTATATACAGTACATCCAGGTTATATACAGGTTATATACAACACATCCAGGTTATATACAACACATCCAGGTTATATACAGTACATCCAGGTTATATAAAGGTTATATACAACACATCCAGGTTATATACAGTACATCCAGGTTATATACAACACATCCAGGTTATATACAGTACATCCAGGTTATATACAGTACATCCAGGTTATATACAGGTTATATACAACACATCCAGGTTATATACAACACATCCAGGTTATATACAACACATCCAGGTTATATACAGGTTATATACAACACATCCAGGTTATATACAGTACATCCAGGTTAAATACAGGTTATATACAACACATCCAGGTTAAATACAGGTTATATACAACACATCCAGGTTAAATACAGGTTATATACAACACATCCAGGTTAAATACAGGTTATATACAACACATCCAGTTTATATAAACACATCCAGGTTATATACAACACATCCAGGTTAAATACAACACATCCAGGTTAAATACAGGTTATATACAACACATCCAGGTTAAATACAGTACATCCAGATAAATACAGGTTATATACAACACATCCAGGTTATATACAGTACATCCAGGTTATATACAGTTCATATACAACACATCCAGGTTAAATACAATACATCCAGGTTAAATACAGTTTATATACAACACATCCAGGTTAAATACAGGTTATATACAGTACATCCAGGTTAAATACAGTTTATATACAACACATCCAGGTTATATACAATACATCCAGGTTATATACAGTACATCCAGGTTAAATACAGGTTATATACAACACATCCCGGTTAAATACAGTTTATATACAACACATCCAGGTTATATACAACACATCCAGGTTAAATACAATACATCCAGGTTAAATAAAGTTTATATACAACACATCCAGGTTAAATACAGGTTATATACAGTACATCCAGGTTAAATACAGTTTATATACAACACATCCAGGTTATATACAGTACATCCAGGTTATATACAGTACATCCAGGTTAAATACAGGTTATATACAACACATCCAGGTTAAATACAGTTTATATACAGTACATCCAGGTTAAATACAGTTTATATACAACACATCCAGGTTAAATACAGTTTATATAAAACACATCCAGGTTATATACAACACATCCAGATTAAATACAGTTTATATACAACACATCCAGGTTATATACAACACATCCAGGTTAAATACAGTTTATATACAATATATCCAGGTTATATACAACACATCCAGGTTATATACAGTACATCCAGGTTATATACAGTACATCCAGGTTAAATACAGTTTATATACAACACATCCAGGTTAAATACAGTTTATATACAACACATCCAGGTTAAATACAGTTTATATACAACACATCCAGTTTAAATACAGTTTATATACAACACATCCAGGTTAAATACAGTTTATATACAACACATCCAGGTTATATACAACACATCCAGGTTAAATACAGTTTATATACAACACATCCAGGTTATATACAACACATCCAGGTTATATACAGTACATCCAGGTTATATACAACACATCCAGGTCACATCCAGGTTATATACAACACATCCAGGTTATATACAACACATCCAGGTTATATACAACACATCAAGGTTATATACAACACATCCAGGTCACATCCAGGTTATATACAGTACATCCAGGTTATATACAGTACATCCAGGTTATATACAGTACATCAAGGTTATATACAACACATCCAGGTCACATCCAGGTTATATACAGTACATCCAGGTTATATACAGTACATCCAGGTTATATACAGTACATCCAGGTTATATACAATACATCCAGGTTATATACAACACATCCAAGTTATATACAACACATCCAGATTATATACAACACATCCAGGTTATATACAACACATCAAGGTTATATACAACAGATCCAGGTCACATCCAGGTTATATACAGTACATCCAGGTTATATACAGTACATCCAGGTTATATACAATACATCCAGGTTATATACAACACATCCAGATTATATACAACACATCCAGGTTATATACAACACATCCAGGTCATATACAGTACATCCAGGTTATATACAGTACATCCAGGTTATATACAACACATCAAGGTTATATACAACACATCCAGGTCACATCCAGGTTATATACAGTACATCCAGGTTATATACATTACATCCAGGTTATATACAACACATCAAGGTTATATACAACACATCCAGGTCACATCCAGGTTATATACAGTACATCCAGGTTATATACAGTACATCCAGGTTATATACAATACATCCAGGTTACATACAACACATTCAGGTCACATCCAGGTTATATACAACACATCCAGGTCACATCCAGGTTATATACAACACATCCAGGTCACATCCAGGTTATATACAACACATCCAGGTCACATCCAGGTTATATACAACACATCCAGGTCACATCCAGGTTATATACAGTACATCCAGGTTATATACAACACATCCAGGTTATATACAACACATCCAGGTTACATACAACACATCCAGGTCACACCAGAAGATAAAACAAAGACAACTACCTGATGCCTGACGATTGACACACACTTCTTGTATATTCTTCATCAATCTACACACATTACCCCATAACGAAAAAGCGAAAACAGGTTTTTAGAAATACATGAGTATTCAGAACCTTTTCTATGAGACTCAAAATTGAGCTCAGGTGCATCCTGTTTCTACAACTTGATTGGAGTCCACCTGTGGTAAATTCAATTGATTGGACATGATTTGGAAATACACACACCTGTCTATGTAAGGTCACACAGCTGACAGTGCATGTCAGAGCAAAAACCAATCCATGAGGTCGAAGGAATTGTTCGTAGAGCTCCGAGATTTTGTCGAGGCACAGATCTGGGGAAGGGTACCAACAAAATGTTTGCAGCATTGAAAGTCCTCAAGAACACAGTGGCCTCCATAATTCTAAAATGGAAGAAGTTTGGAACCACCAAGACTCTTCCTAGAGCTGGCCGCCCGGCCAAACTGACCAATCCGGAGAGAAGGGCCTTGGTCAGAGGGGTGACCAAGAACCCAATGGTCACTCTGACAGAGCTCCAGAGTTCCACTGCGGAGAAGGGAGAACCTTCCAGAAGGACAACCATCTCTGCAGCACTCCACCAATCAGGCCTTTATGGTAGAGTGGCCAGACGGAAGCCACTCCTCTGTAAAAGGCACATGACAGCCCGCTTGGAGTTTGCCAAAAGGCACCTAAAGGACTCTGACCATGAGAAACAAGATTCTCTGGTCTGATGAAACTAAGATTGAAATCTTTGGCCTGAATGCCAAGCGTCACGTCTGGAGGAAACCAGGCACCATCCCTACGGTGAAGCATGGTGGTGGCAGCATCATGCTATGGGGATGTTTTTCAGCTGCAGGGACTGGGAGATGAGTCGGGATCGAGGGAAAGATGAACTGAGCAAAGTACAGAGAGATCCTTGGTGAAAACCTGCTCCCCAGAGTGCTCAGGACCTCAGACTGGGGAAAAGGTTCCTACAACGACACTAAGCACAACGCCAAGACAACGCAGGAGTGGCTTCAGGACACGTCTCTGAATGTCCTTGAGTGGCCCAGCCAGAGCCCGGACCTGATCTAACATCTCTGGAGAGACCTGAAAAATAGCTGTGCGGCAACGCTCCCCCATCCAACCTGACAGAGCTTGAGAGGATCAGCAGAGGACAATGGGAGAAACTCCCCAAATACAGGTGTGCCAAGCTTGTAGCGTCATACCCAAGAAGAGTCAATGCTGTTATCGCTGCCAAAGATGCTTCAACAAAGTACTGAGTAAAGGGTCTGAATACTTATGTAAATGTCATATTTCAGTTATTTCAATTTTATTTCAGTGTTTTACTATTAATACATTTGCAAAAATGTCTAAAAACCTGTTTTTGCTTTGTAATTATGGAGTATTGTGATGTCATTATGGAGTATTGTTATGTCATTATGGAGTATTGTGATGTCATTATGGAGTATTGTGATGTCATTATGGAGTATTGTGATGTCATTATGGAGTATTGTGTGTAGATTGGTCAAGGGGAAAAAAACAATTGAATCCATTTTAGAATAAGTTTGTAATGTAACAAAATGTGGTCTGAATACTTTCCAAATGCCACAATATATCACAATGTTCACTGTGGTGTTTCATGTTAGCATCACTGTGGTGTTTCATGTTAGCATTATGACAGTGAGTAGGTGGTCTAAACTGAGGTCTTACCGGAGCCTGTCCTCCCCACGATGCCCAGCTTCTCCCTGGGCTGGATGTTGAGCTGGAGTCCATCGAGCACGATGGGGGTGTTCGCTCTGTACCTCATCGTATAGTCCTTAAAGGAGATGGCCCCTTTATGAGGCCAACCCTCTGGGATGAGGGCGTCTTTGACTCTCCTGGGCGCCTCAGAGACACAACCCTGGACAGAAACATGGACACCTCAGAGACACAACCCTGGACAGAAACATGGACACCTCAGAGACACAACCCTGGACAGAAACATGGACACCTCAGAGACACAACCCTGGACAGAAACATGGACACCTCAGAGACACAACCCTGGACAGAAACATGGACACCTCAGAGACACAACCCTGGACAGAAACATGGACACCATGGACAGAGACACAACCCTGGACAGAAACATGGACACCTCAGAGACACAACCCTGGACAGAAACATGGACACCTCAGAGACACAACCCTGGACAGAAACATGGACACCTCAGAGACACAACCCTGGAGAAACATGGACACCTCAGAGACACAACCCTGGACAGAAACATGGACACCTCAGAGACACAACCCTGGACAGAAACATGGACACCTCAGAGACACAACCCTGGACAGAAACATGGACACCTCAGAGACACAACCCTGGACAGAAACATGGACACCTCAGAGACACAACCCTGGACAGAAACATGGACACCTCAGAGACACAACCCTGGACAGAAACATGGACACCTCAGAGACACAACCCTGGACAGAAACATGGACACCTCAGAGACACAACCCTGGACAGAAACATGGACACCTCAGAGACACAACCCTGGACAGAAACATGGACACCTCAGAGACACAACCCTGGACAGAAACATGGACACCTCAGAGACACAACCCTGGACAGAAACATGGACACCTCAGAGACACAACCCTGGACAGAAACATGGACACCTCAGAGACACAACCCTGGACAGAAACATGGACACCTCAGAGACACAACCCTGGACAGAAACATGGACACCTCAGAGACACAACCCTGGACAGAAACATGGACACCTCAGAGACACAACCCTGGACAGAAACATGGACACCTCAGAGACACAACCCTGGACAGAAACATGGACACCTCAGAGACACAACCCTGGACAGAAACATGGACACCTCAGAGACACAACCCTGGACAGAAACATGGACACCTCAGAGACACAACCCTGGACAGAAACATGGACACCTCAGAGACACAACCCTGGACAGAAACATGGACACCTCAGAGACACAACCCTGGACAGAAACATGGACACCTCAGAGACACAACCCTGGACAGAAACATGGACACCTCAGAGACACAACCCTGGACAGAAACATGGACACCTCAGAGACACAACCCTGGACAGAAACATGGACACCTCAGAGACACAACCCTGGACAGAAACATGGACACCTCAGAGACACAACCCTGGACAGAAACATGGACACCTCAGAGACACAACCCTGGACAGAAACATGGACACCTCAGAGACACAACCCTGGACAGAAACATGGACAGAGACACAACCCTGGACAGAAACATGGACACCTCAGAGACACAACCCTGGACAGAAACATGGACACCTCAGAGACACAACCCTGGACAGAAACATGGACACCTCAGAGACACAACCCTGGACAGAAACATGGACACCTCAGAGACACAACCCTGGACAGAAACATGGACACCTCAGAGACACAACCCTGGACAGAAACATGGACACCTCAGAGACACAACCCTGGACAGAAACATGGACACCTCAGAGACACAACCCTGGACAGAAACATGGACACCTCAGAGACACAACCCTGGACAGAAACATGGACACAACCCTGGACAGAAACATGGACACCTCAGAGACACAACCCTGGACAGAAACATGGACACCTCAGAGACACAACCCTGGACAGAAACATGGACACCTCAGAGACACAACCCTGGACAGAAACATGGACACCTCAGAGACACAACCCTGGACAGAAACATGGACACCTCAGAGACACAACCCTGGACAGAAACATGGACACCTCAGAGACACAACCCTGGACAGAAACATGGACAGAAACATGGACACCTCAGAGACACAACCCTGGACAGAAACATGGACACCTCAGAGACACAACCCTGGACAGAAACATGGACACCTCAGAGACACAACCCTGGACAGAAACATGGACACCTCAGAGACACAACCCTGGACAGAAACATGGACACCTCAGAGACACAACCCTGGACAGAAACATGGACACCTCAGAGACACAACCCTGGACAGAAACATGGACACCTCAGAGACACAACCCTGGACAGAAACATGGACACCTCAGAGACACAACCCTGGACAGAAACATGGACACCTCAGAGACCCTGGACAGAAACATGGACACCTCAGAGACACAGGAAACATGGACACCTCAGAGACACAACCCTGGACAGAAACATGGACACCTCAGAGACACAACCCTGGACAGAAACATGGACACCTCAGAGACACAACCCTGGACAGAAACATGGACACCTCAGAGACACAACCCTGGACAGAAACATGGACACCTCAGAGACACAACCCTGGACAGAAACATGGACACCTCAGAGACACAACCCTGGACAGAAACATGGACACCTCAGAGACACAACCCTGGACAGAAACATGGACACCTCAGAGACACAACCCTGGACACCTCAAACATGGACACCTCAGAGACACAACCCTGGACAGAAACATGGACACCTCAGAGACACAACCCTGGACAGAAACATGGACACCTCAGAGACACAACCCTGGACAGAAACATGGACACCTCAGAGACACAACCCTGGACAGAAACATGGACACCTCAGAGACACAACCCTGGACAGAAACATGGACACCTCAGAGACACAACCCTGGACAGAAACATGGACACCTCAGAGACACAACCCTGGACAGAAACATGGACACCTCAGAGACACAACCCTGGACAGAAACATGGACACCTCAGAGACACAACCCTGGACAGAAACATGGACACCTCAGAGACACAACCCTGGACAGAAACATGGACACCTCAGAGACACAACCCTGGACAGAAACATGGACACCTCAGAGACACAACCCTGGACAGGTGAATAACAGTGTATTAAAAGGTCATGAAGACAGTAAGACATTATTTGTGTATTTGAGATAGAAAGGGTTGACGTTCTCACCTCGATGTACTCCTGTAGTCTCTCCACTGACAGGAACTTGGCCTCCAGCTCCGTAGACAGCCTTACCACGTACTGGAGCATACCTGTCAACTGGACAACAGATAACACAAAACACAGGCAACAAACTCCATCACAACTGGTCATCTGACAACTCTTAACTGTAGGTTTACTGTTAGAACACTAGGGGTAGCATTGAGTCATATTGATCATTGGTAGGCCTGAAACTCTGTCGCTCCACCTGTACTGTATGGAGTATTAGCTACATGAAACAACAGAGATACACACTACAGTTCAATAACCACGTACACTCTTCCTGGAGTATTAGACTCTACATTAGACTCTACCTGTATGGAGTATTAGACTCTACCTGTATGGAGTATTAGACTCTACCTGTATGGAGTATTAGACTCTACATTAGACTCTACCTGTATGGTGTATTAGACTCTACCTGTATGGTGTATTAGACTCTACATTAGACTCTACCTGTATGGAGTATTAGACTCTACATTAGACTCTACCTGTATGGAGTATTAGACTCTACATTAGACTCTACCTGTATGGAGTATTAGACTCTACCTGTATGGAGTATTAGACTCTACATTAGACTCTACCTGTATGGAGTATTAGACTCTACATTAGACTCTACCTGTATGGAGTATTAGACTCTACATTAGACTCTACCTGTATGGTGTATTAGACTCTACCTGTATGGAGTATTAGACTCTACATTAGACTCTACCTGTATGGAGTATTAGACTCTACCTGTATGGTGTATTAGACTCTACCTGTATGGAGTATTAGACTCTACATTAGACTCTACCTGTATGGAGTATTAGACTCTACATTAGACTCTACCTGTATGGTGTATTAGACTCTACCTGTATGGAGTATTAGACTCTACATTAGACTCTACCTGTATGGAGTATTAGACTCTACCTGTATGGAGTATTAGACTCTACCTGTATGGAGTATTAGACTCTACCTGTATGGAGTATTAGACTCTACATTAGACTCTACCTGTATGGAGTATTAGACTCTACCTGTATGGAGTATTAGACTCTACCTGTATGGAGTATTAGACTCTACCTGTATGGAGTAGTATTAGACTCTACCTGTATGACTCTACCTGTATTAGACTCTACCTGTATGGATGGTGTATTAGACTCTACCTGTATGGAGTATCTACCTGTATGGAGTATTAGACTCTACCTGTATTAGACTCTACCTGTATGGAGTATTAGACTCTACCTGTATGGAGTATTAGACTCTACCTGTATGGAGTATTAGACTCTACCTGTGGAGTATGGTATGTATTAGACTCTACCTGTATGGAGTATTAGACTCTACCTGTATGGTGTATCTACCTGTATGGAGTATTAGACTCTACCTGTATGGAGTATTAGACTCTACCTGTATGGAGTATTAGACTCTACCTGTATGGTGTATTAGACTCTACCTGTATGGAGTATTAGACTCTACCTGTATGGAGTATTAGACTCTACCTGTATGAAATATTAGACTCTACATTAGACTCTACCTGTATGGAGTATTAGACTCTACCTGTATGGTGTATTAGACTCTACCTGTATGGAGTATTAGACTCTACCTGTATGGAGTATTAGACTCTACCTGTATGGAGTATTAGACTCTACCTGTATGGAGTATTAGACTCTACCTGTATGGTGTATTAGACTCTACCTGTATGGAGTATTAGACTCTACCTGTATGGAGTATTAGACTCTACCTGTATGGAGTATTAGACTCTACCTGTATGGAGTATTAGACTCTACCTGTATGGAGTATTAGACTCTACCTGTATGGAGTATTAGACTCTACCTGTATGGAGTATTAGACTCTACCTGTATGGAGTATTAGACTCTACCTGTATGGAGTATTAGACTCTACCTGTATGGAGTATTAGACTCTACCTGTATGGAGTATTAGACTCTACCTGTATGGTGTATTAGACTCTACCTGTATGGAGTATTAGACTCTACCTGTATGGTGTATTAGACTCTACCTGTATGGAGTATTAGACTCTACCTGTATGGAGTATTAGACTCTACCTGTATGGTGTATTAGACTCTACCTGTATGGAGTATTAGACTCTACCTGTATGGAGTATTAGACTCTACCTGTATGGAGTATTAGACTCTACATTAGACTCTACCTGTATGGAGTATTAGACTCTACCTGTATGGTGTATTAGACTCTACCTGTATGGAGTATTAGACTCTACCTGTATGGAGTATTAGACTCTACCTGTATGGAGTATTAGACTCTACCTGTATGGAGTATTAGACTCTACATTAGACTCTATCTGTATGGAGTATTAGACTCTACCTGTATGGAGTATTAGACTCTACATTAGACTCTACCTGTATGGAGTATTAGACTCTACCTGTATGGAGTATTAGACTCTACCTGTATGGAGTATTAGACTCTACATTAGACTCTACCTGTATGGAGTATTAGACTCTACCTGTATGGAGTATTAGACTCTACATTAGACTCTACCTGTATGGAGTATTAGACTCTACATTAGACTCTACCTGTATGGAGTATTAGACTCTACATTAGACTCTACCTGTATGGAGTATTAGACTCTACATTAGACTCTACCTGTATGGTGTATTAGACTCTACATTAGACTCTACCTGTATGGAGTATTAGACTCTACCTGTATGGAGTATTAGACTCTACCTGTATGGAGTATTAGAGTCTACCTGTATGGTGTATTAGACTCTACATTAGACTCTGTATGGAGTATTAGACTACCTGTATGGAGTATTAGACTCTACCTGTATGGAGTATTAGACTCTACCTATGGAGTATTAGACTCTACCTGTATGGAGTATTAGACTCTACCTGTATGGAGTATTAGACTCTACCTGTATGGAGTATTAGACTCTACCTGTATGGAGTATTAGACTCTACCTGTATGGAGTATTAGACTCTACCTGTATGGTGTATTAGACTCTACCTGTATGGTGTATTAGACTCTACCTGTATGGTGTATTAGACTCTACCTGTATGGAGTATTAGACTCTACCTGTATGGAGTATTAGACTCTACCTGTATGGTGTATTAGACTCTACCTGTATGGTGTATTAGACTCTACCTGTATGGAGTATTAGACTCTACCTGTATGGAGTATTAGACTCTACCTGTATGGAGTATTAGACTCTACCTGTATGGAGTATTAGACTCTACATTAGACTCTACCTGTATGGAGTATGAGACTCTTCCTGTATGGAATATTAGACTCTACCTGTATGGAGTATTAGACTCTACCTGTATGGAGTATTAGACTCTACATTAGACTCTACCTGTATGGAGTATTAGACTCTACATTAGACTCTACCTGTATGGAGTATTAGACTCTACCTGTATGGAGTATTAGACTCTACATTAGACTCTACCTGTATGGAGTATTAGACTCTACATTAGACTCTACCTGTATGGAGTATTAGACTCTACCTGTATGGAGTATTATACTCTACCTGTATGGTGTATTAGACTACCTGTATGGTGTATTAGACTACCTGTATGGTGTATTAGACTCTACCTGTATGGTGTATTAGACTCTACCTGTATGGAGTATTAGACTCTACATTAGACTCTACCTGTATGGTGTATTAGACTCTACATTAGACTCTACCTGTATGGAGTATTAGACTCTACATTAGACTCTACCTGTATGGTGTATTAGACTCTACCTGTAGATGGTGTATTAGACTCTACCTGTATGGTGTATTAGACTACTACCTGTATGGTGTATTAGACTCTACCTGTATGGTGTATTAGGTGTATTAGACTCTACCTGTATGGTGTATTAGACTCTACCTGTATGGTGTATTAGACTCTACCTGTATGGTATTAGTATTAGACTCTACCTGTATGGTGTATTAGACTCTACCTGTATGGAGTATTAGACTCTACCTGTATGGAGTATTAGACTCTACCTGTATGGTGTATTAGACTCTACCTGTATGGAGTATTAGACTCTACCTGTATGGAGTATTAGACTCTACCTGTATGGAGTATTAGACTCTACCTGTATGGTAGTATTAGACTCTACCTGTATGGTGTATTAGACTCTACCTGTATGGTGTATTAGACTCTACCTGTATGGTGTATTAGACTACCTGTATGTGTATTAGACTCTACCTGTATGGTGTATTAGACTCTACCTGTATGGTGTATTAGACTCTACCTGTATGGTGTATTAGACTCTACCTGTATGGAGTATTAGACTCTACCTGTATGGAGTATTAGACTCTACCTGTATGGAGTATTAGACTCTACATTAGACTCTACCTGTATGGAGTATGAGACTCTTCCTGTATGGAGTATTAGACTCTACCTGTATGGAGTATTAGACTACCTGTATGGAGTATTAGACTCTACATTAGACTCTACCTGTATGGAGTATTAGACTCTACATTAGACTCTACCTGTATGGAGTATTAGACTCTACCTGTATGGAGTATTAGACTCTACATTAGACTCTACCTGTATGGAGTATTAGACTCTACCTGTATGGAGTATTAGACTCTACATTAGACTCTACCTGTATGGAGTATTAGACTCTACCTGTATGGAGTATTAGACTCTACCTGTATGGTGTATTAGACTCTACCTGTATGGTGTATTAGACTCTACCTGTATGGTGTATTAGACTCTACCTGTATGGAGTATTAGACTCTACCTGTATGGAGTATTAGACTCTACATTAGACTCTACCTGTATGGTGTATTAGACTCTACCTGTATGGAGTATTAGACTCTACATTAGACTCTACCTGTATGGTGTATTAGACTCTACCTGTATGGTGTATTAGACTCTACCTGTATGGTGTATTAGACTCTACCTGTATGGTGTATTAGACTCTACCTGTATGGTGTATTAGACTCTACCTGTATGGTGTATTAGACTCTACCTGTATTATTAGACTCTACATTAGACTCTACCTGTATGGTGTATTAGACTCTACCTGTATGGAGTATTAGACTCTACCTGTATGGAGTATTAGACTCTACCTGTATGGTGTATTAGACTCTACCTGTATGGAGTATTAGACTCTACCTGTATGGAGTATTAGACTCTACATTAGACTCTACCTGTATGGTGTATTAGACTCTACATTAGACTCTACCTGTATGGAGTATTAGACTCTACCTGTATGGAGTATTAGACTCTACATTAGACTCTACCTGTATGGTGTATTAGACTCTACATTAGACTCTACCTGTATGGAGTATTAGACTCTACCTGTATGGTGTATTAGACTCTACATTAGACTCTACCTGTATGGTGTATTAGACTCTACCTGTATGGTGTATTAGACTCTACCTGTATGGTGTATTAGACTCTACCTGTATGGTGTATTAGACTCTACCTGTATGGTGTATTAGACTCTACCTGTATGGAGTATTAGACTCTACCTGTATGGTGTATTAGACTCTACCTGTATGGTGTATTAGACTCTACCTGTATGGTGTATTAGACTCTACCTGTATGGTGTATTAGACTCTACCTGTATGGTGTATTAGACTCTACCTGTATGGAGTATTAGACTCTACATTAGACTCTACCTGTATGGTGTATTAGACTCTACCTGTATGGTGTATTAGACTCTACCTGTATGGTGTATTAGACTCTACCTGTCTATGGGAGTATGACTACCTGTATTAGACCTGTATGGTGTATTAGACTACCTGTATGGTGTATTAGACTCTACCTGTATGGTGTATTAGACTCTACCTGTATGGTGTATTAGACTCTACCTGTATGGTGTATTAGACTCTACCTGTATGGTGTATTAGACTCTACCTGTATGGAGTATTAGACTCTACCTGTATGGAGTATTAGACTCTACCTGTATGGTGTATTAGACTCTACCTGTATGGTGTATTAGACTCTACCTGTATGGTGTATTAGACTCTACCTGTATGGTGTATTAGACTCTACATTAGACTCTACCTGTATGGAGTATTAGACTCTACATTAGACTCTACCTGTATGGTGTATTAGACTCTACATTAGACTCTACCTGTATGGTGTATTAGACTCTACCTGTACAGTGTATTAGACTCTACCTGTATGGTGTATGACAGCGCCAGGCCCTTCATAGCAGGGCTGATGGTATCAGGAGAACTGAGCACCACGAACAGAGCCACCAGCAGAGTGACTGAGGCAGACAGAAAGTCCAGCCAGAAGGACAGCCAGCGTGTCCCACAGTTAAACAACAGGAAGTGGTTGGAGTTGTTGTCACTCATCTCCTTAAATCTGGAGAACAATGCACAACGGTGTTGACTGTCATTATTTTTAATCTTCATTCATTTGAGTTATTTCCCCAGGTAGAGGAAACCCTGGTCAGACCAAGTTATTTCCCCAGGTAGAGGACACCATGGTCAGACCAAGTTATTTCCCCAGGTAGAGGAAACCCTGGTCAGACCAAGTTATTTCCCCAGGTAGATGAAACCCTGGTCAGACCAAGTTATTTTCCCCAGGTAGAGGACACCCTGGTCAGACCAAGTTATTCCCCAGGTAGAGGACACCCTGGTCAGACCAAGTTATTCCCCCAGGTAGATGAAACCCTGGTCAGACCAAGTTATTTCCCCAGGTAGAGGACACCCTGGTCAGACCAAGTTATTTCCCCAGGTAGAGGACACCCTGGTCAGACCAAGTTATTTCCCCAGGTAGAGGACACCCTGGTCAGACCAAGTTATTTCCCCAGGTAGATGAAACCCTGGTCATACCAAGTTATTTCCCCAGGTAGAGGAAACCCTGGTCAGACCAAGTTATTTCCCCAGGTAGAGGAAACCCTGGTCAGACCAAGTTATTTCCCCAGGTAGAGGACACCCTGGTCAGACCAAGTTATTTCCCCAGGTAGAGGAAACCCTGGTCAGACCAAGTTATTTCCCCAGTAGAGGAAACCCTGGTCAGACCAAGTTATTTCCCCAGGTAGAGGACACCCTGGTCAGACCAAGTTATTTCCCCAGGTAGAGGAAACCCTGGTCAGACCAAGTTATTTCCCCAGGTAGAGGAAACCCTGGTCAGACCAAGTTATTTCCCCAGGTAGAGGACACCCTGGTCAGACCAAGTTATTTCCCCAGGTAGAGGACACCCTGGTCAGACCAAGTTATTTCCCCAGGTAGATGACACCCTGGTCAGACCAAGTTATTTCCCCAGGTAGATGAAACCCTGGTCAGACCAAGTTATTTCCCCAGGTAGAGGACACCCTGGTCAGACCAAGATATTTCCCCCAGGTAGAGGACACCCTGGTCAGACCAAGTTATTTCCCCAGGTAGAGGACACCCTGGTCAGACCAAGTTATTTCCCCAGGTAGAGGACACCCTGGTCAGACCAAGTTATTTCCCCAGGTAGATGAAACCCTGGTCAGACCAAGTTATTTCCCCAGGTAGAGGACACCCTGGTCAGACCAAGTTATTTCCCCAGGTAGAGGACACCCTGGTCAGACCAAGTTATTTCCCCAGGTAGATGAAACCCTGGTCAGACCAAGTTATTTCCCCAGGTAGAGGAAACCCTGGTCAGACCAAGTTATTTCCCCAGGTAGAGGAAACCCTGGTCAGACCAAGTTATTTCCCCAGGTAGAGGACACCCTGGTCAGACCAAGTTATTTCCCCAGGTAGAGGACACCCTGGTCAGACCAAGTTATTTCCCCAGGTAGATGAAACCCTGGTCAGACCAAGTTATTTCCCCAGGTAGAGGACACCCTGGTCAGACCAAGTTATTTCCCCAGGTAGAGGACACCCTGGTCAGACCAAGTTATTTCCCCAGGTAGAGGACACCCTGGTCAGACCAAGTTATTTCCCCCAGTAGATGAAACCCTGGTCAGACCAAGTTATATCCCCAGGTAGAGGACACCCTGGTCAGACCAAGTTATTTCCCCAGGTAGAGGAAACCCTGGTCAGACCAAGTTATTTCCCCAGGTAGAGGAAACCCTGGTCAGACCAAGTTATTTCCCCAGGTAGAGGACACCTTGGTCAGACCAAGTTATTTCCCCAGGTAGAGGACACCCTGGTCATACCAAGTTATTTCCCCAGGTAGATGACACCCTGGTCATACCAAGTTATTTCCCCCAGGTAGATGAAACCCTGGTCAGACCAAGTTATTTCCCCCAGGTAGAGGACACCCTGGTCATACCAAGTTATATCCCCCAGGTAGAGGACACCCTGGTCAGACCAAGTTATTTCCCCCAGGTAGAGGACACCCTGGTCAGACCAAGTTATTTCCCCAGGTAGAGGACACCCTGGTCAGACCAAGTTATTTCCCCAGGTAGAGGAAACCCTGGTCAGACCAAGTTATTTCCCCAGGTAGAGGACACCCTGGTCAGACCAAGTTATTTCCCCAGGTAGAGGACACCCTGGTCAGACCAAGTTATTTCCCCAGGTAGATGAAACCCTGGTCAGACCAAGTTATTTCCCCAGGTAGAGGACACCCTGGTCAGACCAAGTTATTTCCCCCAGGTAGAGGACACCCTGGTCAGACCAAGTTATTTCCCCAGGTAGATGACACCCTGGTCATACCAAGTTATTTCCCCAGGTAGAGGACACCATGGTCATGAGTGGAGAACAGGAGGGCTTCTTATAGAAAAACGAACAGGTCTGTGAGAGCCGGAATTCTTACTAGTTGGTAGGTGATCAAATACTTATGTCATGCAATAAAATGCAAATTAATTACTTAAACATCATACAATGTGATTTTCTGGATTTTTGTTTTAGATTCCGTCTCTCGCAGTTGAAGTGTACCTGTGATAAAAATTACAGACCTCTACATGCTTTGTAATTAGGAAAACCTGCAAAATTGACAGTGTTTCAAAAACTTGTTTTAACTAGGATCTGTCTGCATTGTTGGAATGTATGTTTTAACTAGGATCTGTCTGCATGGTTGGAATGTATGTTTTAACTAGGATCTGTCTGCATGGTTGGAATGTATGTTTTAACTAGGATCTGTCTGCATTGTTGGAATGTATGTTTTAACTAGGATCTGTCTGCATGGTTGGAATGTATGTTTTAACTAGGATCTGTCTGCATGGTTGGAATGTATGTTTTAACTAGGATCTGTCTGCATGGTTGGAATGTATGTTTTAACTAGGATCTGTCTGCATGGTTGGAATGTATGTTTTAACTAGGATCTGTCTGCATGGTTGGAATGTATGTTTTAACTAGGATCTGTCTGCATGGTTGGAATGTATGTTTTAACTAGGATCTGTCTGCATTGTTGGAATGTATGTTTTAACTAGGATCTGTCTGCATTGTTGGAATGTATGTTTTAACTAGGATCTGTCTGCATGGCTGGAGTGTATGTTTTAACTAGGATCTGTCTGCATTGTTGGAATGTATGTTTTAACTAGGATCTGTCTGCATTGTTGGAATGTATGTTTTAACTAGGATCTGTCTGCATTGTTGGAATGTATGTTTTAACTAGGATCTGTCTGCATGGTTGGAATGTATGTTTTAACTAGGATCTGTCTGCATTGTTGGAATGTATGTTTTAACTAGGATCTGTCTGCATTGTTGGAGTGTATGTTTAACTAGTATCTGTCTGCATTGTTGGAGTGTATGTTTAACTAGTATCTGTCTGCATTGTTGGAATGTATGTTTTAACTAGGATCTGTCTGCATTATTGGAATGTATGTTTTAACTAGGATCTGTCTGCATGGTTGGAATGTATGTTTTAACTAGGATCTGTCTGCATGGTTGGAATGTATGTTTTAACTAGGATCTGTCTGCATTGTTGGAATGTATGTTTTAACTAGGATCTGTCTGCATTGTTGGAATGTATGTTTTAACTAGGATCTGTCTGCATTGTTGGAGTGTATGTTTAACTAGTATCTGTCTGCATTGTTGTCTGCATTGTGAATGTATGTTTTAACTAGGATCTGTCTGCATTATTGGAATGTATGTTTTAACTAGGATCTGTCTGCATGGTTGGAATGTATGTTTTAACTAGGATCTGTCTGCATGGTTGGAATGTATGTTTTAACTAGGATCTGTCTGCATTGTTGGAATGTATGTTTTAACTAGGATCTGTCTGCATTGTTGGAATGTATGTTTAACTAGGATCTGTCTGCATTGTTGGAGTGTATGTTTTAACTAGGATCTGTCTGCATTGTTGGAATGTATGTTTTAACTAGGATCTGTCTGCATTATTGGAATGTATGTTTTAACTAGGATCTGTCTGCATGGTTGGAATGTATGTTTTAACTAGGATCTGTCTGCATGGTTGGAGTGTATGTTTAACTAGGATCTGTCTGCATGGTTGGAATGTATGTTTTAACTAGGATCTGTCTGCATGGTTGGAATGTATGTTTTAACTAGGATCTGTCTGCATGGTTGGAGTGTATGTTTTAACTAGGATCTGTCTGCATGGTTGGAATGTATGTTTTAACTAGGATCTGTCTGCATTGTTGGAATGTATGTCTTAACTAGGATCTGTCTGCATTGTTGGAATGAAAATATGTGATATAATAAGTATATTTATTTTAGGGTCAGGGTCAGGGTTAGGGTTAGGGTCAGGGTTAGGGTCAGGGTTAGGGTCAGGGTCAGGGTCAGGGTCAGGTCAGGGTTAGGGTCAGGGTTAGGGTCAGGGTTAGGGTCAGGGTCAGGGTTAGGGTCAGGGTTAGGGTCAGGGTCAGGGTTAGGAGACATGTCTTACTGCTGGATGTACTGCTCTCTCTTGTTGTAGGGTCAGGGTCAGGGTCAGGGTTAGGGTCAGGGTCAGGGTCAGGGTCAATGTTAGGGTCAGGGTCAGGGTTAGGGTCAGGGTCAGGGTCAGGGTCAGGTTCAGGGTTAGGGTCAGGGTCAGGGTTAGGAGACATGTCTTACTGCTGGATGTACTGCTCTCTCTTGTTGTAGGCGCACAGGACTCAGAACACACAGGACTCAGAACACACCACACAGGACTCAGAACACACCACACAGGACTCAGAACACACCACACAGGACTCAGAACACACAGGACTCAGAACACAGGACTCAGAACACACACAGGACTCAGAACACACACACAGGACTCAGAACACAACACACAGGACTCAGAACACACAACACACACAGGACTCAGAACACAGGACTCAGAACACACACAGGACTCAGAACACACCACAGGACTCAGAACACACCACACAGGACTCAGAACACACCACACAGGACTCAGAACACACACACAGGACTCAGAACACACACACAGGACTCAGAACACACCACACAGGACTCAGAACACACCACACTCAGAACACACACACAGACTCAGAACACACCACACAGGACTCAGAACACATCACAGGACTCAGAACACACCACACAGGACTCAGAACACACACACAGGACTCAGAACACACCACACAGGACTCAGAACACAACACACAGGACTCAGAACACACAGGACTCAGAACATACAGGACTCAGAACACACAGGACTCAGAACACAGGACTCAGAACACACACACAGGACTCAGAACACACACACAGGACTCAGAACACACAGGACTCAGAACACAACACAGGACTCAGAACACACACACAGGACTCAGAACACAACACACAGGACTCAGAACACAACACACAGGACTCAGAACACACAGGACTCAGAACACAACACACAGGACTCAGAACACACAGGACTCAGAACTGACAGTATGTCACCCTGGGTAAATGACCAAACTGACAGTATGTCACCCTGGGTAAATGACCAAACTGACAGTATGTCACCCTGGGTAAATGACCAAACTGACAGTATGTCACCCTGGGTAAATGACCAAACTGACAGTATGTCACCCTGGGTAAATGACCAAACTGACAGTATGTCACCCTGGGTAAATGACCAAACTGACAGTATGTCACCCTGGGTAAATGACCAAACTGACAGTATGTCACCCTGGGTAAATGACCAAACTGACAGTATGTCACCCTGGGTAAATGACCAAACTGACAGTATGTCACCCTGGGTAAATGACCAAACTGACAGTATGTCACCCTGGGTAAATGACCAAACTGACAGTATGTCACCCTGGGTAAATGACCAAACTGACAGTATGTCACCCTGGGTAAATGACCAAACTGACAGTATGTCACCCTGGGTAAATGACCAAACTGACAATATGTCACCCTGGGTAAATTACCAAACTGATTGCATGTCACCCTGGGTAAATGACCAAACTGATTGCATGTCACCCTGGGTAAATGACCAAACTGATTGCATGTCACCCTGGGTAAATGACCAAACTGACAGTATGTCACCCTGGGTAAATGACCAAGCTGACTGTATGTCACCCTGGGTAAATGACCAAACTGATAGCATGTCACCCTGGGTAAATGACCAAACTGACAGTATGTCACCCTGGGTAAATGACCAAACTGACAGTATGTCACCCTGGGTAAATGACCAAGCTGACTGTATGTCACCCTGGATGTAAATGAAAATGCCAATTGACTCACTGGGTAAACTGTAAAGATGCCGGTTGACTCACTAGAGTATGAGTATGAAGATGCCGGTTGACTCACTAGAGTATGAGTGTGAAGATGCCGGTTGACTCACTAGAGTATGAGTGTAAAGATGCCAGTTGACTCACTAGAGTAAAGTGTAAAGATGACAATTGACTCACTAGAGTATGAGTGTAAAGATGCCGGTTGACTCACTAGAGTATGAGTGTTAAGATGCCGGTTGACTCACTAGAGTATGAGTGTAAAGATGCCGGTTGACTCACTAGAGTATGAGTGTAAAGATGCCGGTTGACTCACTAGAGTATGAGTGTAAAGATGCCGGTTGACTCACTAGAGTATGAGTGTGAAGATGCCGGTTGACTCACTAGAGTATGAGTGTAAAGATGCCGGTTGACTCACTAGAGTATGAGTGTAAAGATGCCGGTTGACTCACTAGAGTATGAGTGTGAAGATGCCGGTTGACTCACTAGAGTATGAGTGTAAAGATGCCGGTTGACTCACTAGAGTATGAGTGTAAAGATGCCGGTTGACTCACTAGAGTATGAGTGTAAAGATGCCGGTTGACTCACTAGAGTATGAGTGTAAAGATGCCGGTTGACTCACTAGAGTATGAGTGTAAAGATGCCGGTTGACTCACTAGAGTATGAGTGTAAAGATGCCGGTTGACTCACTAGAGTATGAGTGTAAAGATGCCGGTTGACTCACTAGAGTATGAGTGTAAAGATGCCGGTTGACTCACTAGAGTATGAGTGTAAAGATGCCGGTTGACTCACTAGAGTATGAGTGTAAAGATGCCGGTTGACTCACTAGAGTATGAGTGTAAAGATGCCGGTTGACTCACTAGAGTATGAGTGTAAGATGCCGGTTGACTCACTAGAGTATGAGTGTAAAGATGCCGGTTGACTCACTAGAGTATGAGTGTAAAGATGCCGGTTGACTCACTAGAGTATGAGTGTAAAGATGCCGGTTGACTCACTAGAGTATGAGTGTAAAGATGCCGGTTGACTCACTAGAGTATGAGTGTAAAGATGCCGGTTGACTCACTAGAGTATGAGTGTAAAGATGCCGGTTGACTCACTAGAGTATGAGTGTAAAGATGCCGGTTGACTCACTAGAGTATGAGTGTAAAGATGCCGGTTGACTCACTAGAGTATGAGTGTAAGATGCCGGTTGACTCACTAGAGTATGAGTGTGAAGATGCCGGTTGACTCACTAGAGTATGAGTGTAAAGATGCCGGTTGACTCACTAGAGTATGAGTGTAAAGATGCCGGTTGACTCACTAGAGTATGAGTGTGAAGATGCCGGTTGACTCACTAGAGTATGAGTGTAAAGATGCCGGTTGACTCACTAGAGTATGAGTGTGAAGATGCCGGTTGACTCACTAGAGTATGAGTGTAAAGATGCCGGTTGACTCACTAGAGTATGAGTGTGAAGATGCCGGTTGACTCACTAGAGTATGAGTGTGAAGATGCCGGTTGACTCACTAGAGTATGAGTGTAAAGATGCCGGTTGACTCACTAGAGTATGAGTGTAAAGATGCCGGTTGACTCACTAGAGTATGAGTGTAAAGATGCCGGTTGACTCACTAGAGTATGAGTGTAAAGATGCCAGTTGACTCACTAGAGTATGAGTGTGAAGATGCCGGTTGACTCACTAGAGTATGAGTGTAAAGATGCCGGTTGACTCACTAGAGTATGAGTGTAAAGATGCCGGTTGACTCACTAGAGTATGAGTGTGAAGATGCCGGTTGACTCACTAGAGTATGAGTGTGAAGATGCCGGTTGACTCACTAGAGTATGAGTGTGAAGATGCCGGTTGACTCACTAGAGTATGAGTGTAAAGATGCCGGTTGACTCACTAGAGTATGAGTGTAAAGATGCCGGTTGACTCACTAGAGTATGAGTGTAAAGATGCCGGTTGACTCACTAGAGTATGAGTGTAAAGATGCCGGTTGACTCACTAGAGTATGAGTGTAAAGATGCCGGTTGACTCACTAGAAAGATATGAGTGTAAAGATGCCGGTTGACTCACTAGAGTATGAGTGTAAAGATGCCGGTTGACTCACTAGAGTATGAGTGTAAAGATGCCGGTTGACTCACTAGAGTATGAGTGTAAAGATGCCGGTTGACTCACTAGAGTATGAGTGTAAAGATGCCGGTTGACTCACTAGAGTATGAGTGTGAAGATGCCGGTTGACTCACTAGAGTATGAGTGTAAAGATGCCGGTTGACTCACTAGAGTATGAGTGTAAAGATGCCAGTTGACTCACTAGAGTATGAGTGTAAAGATGCCGGTTGACTCACTAGAGTATGAGTGTAAAGATGCCGGTTGACTCACTAGAGTATGAGTGTAAAGATGCCAGTTGACTCACTAGAGTATGAGTGTAAAGATGCCGGTTGACTCACTAGAGTATGAGTGTAAAGATGCCGGTTGACTCACTAGAGTATGAGTGTAAAGATGCCGGTTGACTCACTAGAGTATGAGTGTAAAGATGGCTCCCAGCAGCGTGATGGCGATGAGTAGGGGAGGGAACACGGCCGAGATGGTGACGATGGTGTAGGTGACCATCAGGCTGAACTGCAGGAAGTTCTCCATGTTGAAGGGCAGCATGGTGTCCACCTCATCCTGGTCCTTGGAAAAACGGTTCACCATACGGCCCGTTGGGGTAGTGTCAAAGAAACTCATGGGGCTGTTCAGGATCTACGACACAGACAGGACCCAGGGGATAGGGTTAGGGTGATGAGAGGACAGGACCCAGGGGATAGGGTTAGGGTGATGAGAGGACAGGACCCAGGGGATAGGGTTAGGGTGATGAGAGGACAGGACCCAGGGGATAGGGTTAGGGTGATGAGAGGACAGGACCCAGGGGATAGGGTGATGAGAGGACAGGACCCAGGGGATAGGGTGATGAGAGGACAGGACCCAGGGGATAGGGTTAGGGTGATGAGAGGACAGGACCCAGGGGATAGGGTTAGGGTGATGAGAGGACAGGACCCAGGGGATAGGGTTAGGGTGATGAGAGGACAGGACCCAGGGGATAGGGTTAGGGTGATGAGAGGACAGGACCCAGGGGATAGGGTTAGGGTGATGAGAGGACAGGACCCAGGGGATAGGGTTAGGGTGATGAGAGGACAGGACCCAGGGGATAGGGTTAGGGTGATGAGAGGACAGGACCCAGGGGATAGGGTTAGGGTGATGAGAGGACAGGACCCAGGGGATAGGGTTAGGGTGATGAGAGGACAGGACCCAGGGGATAGGGTTAGGGTGATGAGAGGACAGGACCCAGGGGATAGGGTTAGGGTGATGAGAGGACAGGACCCAGGGGATAGGGTTAGGGTGATGAGAGGACAGGACCCAGGGGATAGGGATAGGGTGATGAGAGGACAGGACCCAGGGGATAGGGTTAGGGTGATGAGAGGACAGGACCCAGGGGATAGGGTGATGAGAGGACAGGACCCAGGGGATAGGGTTAGGGTGATGAGAGGACAGGACCCAGGGGATAGGGATAGGGTGATGAGAGGACAGGACCCAGGGGATAGGGTTAGGGTGATGAGAGGACAGGACCCAGGGGATAGGGTTAGGGTGATGAGAGGACAGGACCCAGGGGATAGGGTTAGGGTGATGAGAGGACAGGACCCAGGGGATAGGGTGATGAGAGGACAGGACCCAGGGGATAGGGTGATGAGAGGACAGGACCCAGGGGATAGGGATAGGGTGATGAGAGGACAGGACCCAGGGGATAGGGTTAGGGTGATGAGAGGACAGGACCCAGGGGATAGGGATAGGGTGATGAGAGGACAGGACCCAGGGGATAGGGTTAGGGTGATGAGAGGACAGGACCCAGGGGTTAGGGTGATGAGAGGACAGGACCCAGGGGATAGGGTGATGAGAGGACAGGACCCAGGGGATAGGGTTAGGGTGATGAGAGGACAGGACCCAGGGGATAGGGTTAGGGTGATGAGAGGACAGGACCCAGGGGTTAGGGTGATGAGAGGACAGGACCCAGGGGATAGGGTGATGAGAGGACAGGACCCAGGGGATAGGGATAGGGTGATGAGAGGACAGGACCCAGGGGATAGGGTTAGGGTGATGAGAGGACAGGACCCAGGGGATAGGGATAGGGTGATGAGAGGACAGGACCCAGGGGATAGGGTTAGGGTGATGAGACGACAGGACCCAGGGGTTAGGGTGATGAGAGGACAGGACCCAGGGGATAGGGTGATGATGAGAGACAGGACCCAGGGGATAGTGATAGGGTGATGAGAGGACAGGACCCAGGGGATAGGGATTAGGGTGATGAGAGGACAGGACCCAGGGGATAGGGTTAGGGTTAGGGTGATGAGAGGACAGGACCCAGGGGATAGGGTTAGGGTAAGGGTGATGAGAGGACAGGACCCAGGGGATAGGGATAGGGTGATGAGAGGACAGGACCCAGGGGATAGGGTTAGGGTGATGAGAGGACAGGACCCAGGGGATAGGGTTAGGGTGATGAGAGGACAGGACCCAGGGGATAGGGTTAGGGTGATGAGAGGACAGGACCCAGGGGTTAGGGTGATGAGAGGATTGATGAAACACAACGCTACTGGAAGAGCTTTATGACATACACTACCGTTCAAAAGTTTGGGGTCACTTAGAAATGTCCTTGTTTTTTTAAAGACAAAGCACATTTCTTTGGTCCAGTAAAATAACATCAAATTGATCATAAATACAGTGTAGACATTCATGTTTTAAATGACTATTGTAGCTGGAAACGGCTGATTTTTAATGGAATATCTATTATCAGCAACCACTATTCCTGTGTTCCAATGGTACATTGTGTTAGCTAATCCAAGTTTATCATTTTAAAAGGCTAATTGATCATTAGAAAACCCTTTCGCAATTACGTTAGCACAGCTGAAAGCTGTTGTTCTGATTAAAGAAGCAATAAAACTGGCCTTCTTTAGACTAGTTGAGTATCTGGAGCATCAGCATTTTGTGGGTTCGATTACAGGCTCAAAATGGCCAATGGCTTTTCTTTCAAAAACAAAGGAAATTTCTAAGTGACCCCAAAACTTTTGAATAGTAGTGTATATCTTCAGAGACCTATCCACTGCTAATATGTAAAGTAGCATGACTCATGGGGTTGCCCAGGGTCTGAACCCCAGACAGTCCAGGGTGTATACGGTTCTTTATATCCCAACGTAAAGGTACAACACCAACCCAGCTATTTGTTGTGGAACAAGACAGGGATGTCCCCTCTCCCCTCTCCTCTTCCAAGATTCAATGCTATGGAATTCCTCATCAATAACGTTTGGTGATCATCCCTCACTGTCCCTCTCCCTCGTCCTTTTCAATACAATTGACAAGAGTGGTGTTGTGTGGTAGTGTGATTGATAACAGTGGTGTTGTGTGGTAGTGTGATTGATAACAGTGGTGTAGTGTGGTAGTGTGATTGATAACAGTAGTGTAGTGTGGTAGTGTGATTGATAACAGTGGTGTAGTGTGGTAGTGTGATTGATAACAGTGGTGTAGTGTGGTAGTGTGATTGATAACAGTGGTGTAGTGTGGTAGTGTGATTGATAACAGTGGTGTAGTGTGGTAGTGTGATTGATAACAGTGGTGTAGTGTGTGTGTTGATAACAGTGGTGTTGTGTGGTAGTTGATTGATAACAGTGGTGTTGTGTGGTAGTGTGATTGATAACAGTGGTGTTGTGTGGTAGTGTGATTGATAACAGTGGTGTAGTGTGGTAGTGTGATTGATAACAGTGGTGTAGTGTGGTAGTGTGATTGATAACAGTGGTGTAGTGTGGTAGTGTGATTGATAACAGTGGTGTAGTGTGGTAGTGTGATTGATAACAGTGGTGTTGTGTGGTAGTGTGATTGATAACAGTGGTGTTGTGTGGTAGTGTGATTGATAACAGTGGTGTTGTGTGGTAGTGTGATTGATAACAGTGGTGTAGTGTGGTAGTGTGATTGATAACAGTGGTGTAGTGTGGTAGTGATGATAACAGTAGTGTGATTGATTGATAACAGTGGTGTAGTGTGGTAGTGTGATTGATAACAGTGGTGTAGTGTGGTAGTGTGATTGATAACAGTGGTGTAGTGTGGTAGTGTGATTGATAACAGTGGTGTTGTGTGTGTGGTAGTGTGATTGATAACAGTGGTGTTGTGTGGTAGTGTGATTGATAACAGTGGTGTAGTGTGGTAGTGTGATTGATAACAGTGGTGTAGTGTGGTAGTGTGATTGATAACAGTGGTGTTGTGTGGTAGTGTGATTGATAACAGTGGTGTAGTGTGGTAGTGTGATTGATAACAGTGGTGTAGTGTGGTAGTGTGATTGATAACAGTGGTGTTGTGTGGTAGTGTGATTGATAACAGTGGTGTTGTGTGGTAGTGTGATTGATAGTGGTGATGTGGTGTGTGATTGAAACAGTGGTGTAGTGTGGTAGTGTGATTGATAACAGTGGTGTAGTGTGGTAGTGTGATTGATAACAGTGGTGTAGTGTGGTAGTGTGATTGATAACAGTGGTGTTGTGTGTGTGGTAGTGTGATTGATAACAGTGGTGTAGTGTGGTAGTGTGATTGATAACAGTGGTGTTGTGTGGTAGTGTGATTGATAACAGTGGTGTAGTGTGGTAGTGTGATTGATAACAGTGGTGTAGTGTGGTAGTGTGATTGATAACAGTGGTGTAGTGTGGTAGTGTGATTGATAACAGTGGTGTAGTGTGGTAGTGTGATTGATAACAGTGGTGTAGTGTTGATAACAGTGGTGTAGTGTGGTAGTGTGATTGATAACAGTGGTGTAGTGGTAGTGTGATTGATAACAGTGGTGTAGTGGTAGTGTGATTGATAACAGTGGTGTAGTGTGGTAGTGTGATTGATAACAGTGGTGTAGTGTGGTAGTGTGATTGATAACAGTGGTGTAGTGTGGTAGTGTGATTGATAACAGTGGTGTTGTGTGGTAGTGTGATTGATAACAGTGGTGTTGTGTGGTAGTGTGATTGATAACAGTGGTGTAGTGTGGTAGTGTGATTGATAACAGTGGTGTAGTGTGGTAGTGTGATTGATAACAGTGGTGTAGTGTGGTAGTGTGATTGATAACAGTGGTGTAGTGTGGTAGTGTGATTGATAACAGTGGTGTTGTGTGGTAGTGTGATTGATAACAGTGGTGTAGTGTGGTAGTGTGATTGATAACAGTGGTGTTGTGTGTGGTAGTGTGATTGATAACAGTGTGTTGTGTGTGGTATTGATTGAAACAGTGGTGTAGTGTGGTAGTGTGATTGATAACAGTGGTGTTGTGTGGTAGTGTGATTGATAACAGTGGTGTTGTGTGGTAGTGTGATTGATAACAGTGGTGTTGTGTGGTAGTGTGATTGATAACAGTGGTGTTGTGTGGTAGTGTGATTGATAACAGTGTGTGTGTGGTAGTGTGATTGATAACAGTGGTGTAGTGTGGTAGTGTGATTGATAACAGTGGTGTAGTGTGGTAGTGTGATTGATAACAGTGGTGTAGTGTGGTAGTGTGATTGATAACAGTGGTGTTGTGTGGTAGTGTGATTGATAACAGTGGTGTAGTGAGGTAGTGTGATTGATAACAGTGGTGTTGTGTGTGTGGTAGTGTGATTGATAACAGTGGTGTTGTGTGGTAGTGTGATTGATAACAGTGGTGTAGTGTGGTAGTGTGATTGATAACAGTGGTGTAGTGTGGTAGTGTGATTGATAACAGTGGTGTAGTGTGGTAGTGTGATTGATAACAGTGGTGTAGTGTGGTAGTGTGATTGATAACAGTGGTGTAGTGTGGTAGTGTGATTGATAACAGTGGTGTAGTGTGTGTGGTAGTGTGATTGATAACAGTGGTGTAGTGTGGTAGTGTGATTGATAACAGTGGTGTTGTGTGGTAGTGTGATTGATAACAGTGGTGTTGTGTGGTAGTGTGATTGATAACAGTGGTGTAGTGGTGTGGTAGTGTGATTGATAACAGTGGTGTTGTGTGGTAGTGTGATTGATAACAGTGGTGTTGTGTGGTAGTGTGATTGATAACAGTGGTGTTGTGTGGTAGTGTGATTGATAACAGTGGTGTTGTGTGGTAGTGTGATTGATAACAGTGGTGTAGTGTGGTAGTGTGATTGATAACAGTGGTGTAGTGTGTGGTATTGTGATTGATAACAGTGGTGTAGTGTGTGGTAGTGTGATTGATAACAGTGGTGTAGTGTGTGGTAGTGTGATTGATAACAGTGGTGTAGTGTGGTAGTGTGATTGATAACAGTGGTGTAGTGTGGTAGTGTGATTGATAACAGTGGTGTTGTGTGTGTGGTAGTGTGATTGATAACAGTGGTGTAGTGTGGTAGTGTGATTGATAACAGTGGTGTTGTGTGGTAGTGTGATTGATAACAGTGGTGTTGTGTGGTAGTGTGATTGATAACAGTGGTGTAGTGTGGTAGTGTGATTGATAACAGTGTTGTGTGTGTGGTAGTGTGATTGATAACAGTGGTGTAGTGTGGTAGTGTGATTGATAACAGTGGTGTAGTGTGGTAGTGTGATTGATAACAGTGGTGTAGTGTGGTAGTGTGATTGATAACAGTGGTGTAGTGTGGTAGTGTGATTGATAACAGTGGTGTTGTGTGGTAGTGTGATTGATAACAGTGGTGTAGTGTGGTAGTGTGATTGATAACAGTGGTGTAGTGTGGTAGTGTGATTGATAACAGTGGTGTAGTGTGGTAGTGTGATTGATAACAGTGGTGTTGTGTGTGGTAGTGTGATTGATAACAGTGGTGTAGTGTGGTAGTGTGATTGATAACAGTGGTGTAGTGTGGTAGTGTGATTGATAACAGTGGTGTAGTGTGGTAGTGTGATTGATAACAGTGGTGTAGTGTGGTAGTGTGATTGATAACAGTGGTGTAGTGTGGTAGTGTGATTGATAACAGTGGTGTTGTGTGGTAGTGTGATTGATAACAGTGGTGTAGTGTGGTAGTGTGATTGATAACAGTGGTGTAGTGTGGTAGTGTGATTGATAACAGTGGTGTTGTGTGGTAGTGTGATTGATAACAGTGGTGTAGTGTGGTAGTGTGATTGATAACAGTGGTGTAGTGTGGTAGTGTGATTGATAACAGTGGTGTAGTGTGGTAGTGTGATTGATAACAGTGGTGTAGTGTGGTAGTGTGATTGATAACAGTGGTGTTGTGTGGTAGTGTGATTGATAACAGTGGTGTAGTGTGGTAGTGTGATTGATAACAGTGGTGTAGTGTGGTAGTGTGATTGATAACAGTGGTGTTGTGTGGTAGTGTGATTGATAACAGTGGTGTAGTGTGGTAGTGTGATTGATAACAGTGGTGTTGTGTGGTAGTGTGATTGATAACAGTGGTGTTGTGTGTGTGGTAGTGTGATTGATAACAGTGGTGTAGTGTGGTAGTGTGATTGATAACAGTGGTGTAGTGTGGTAGTGTGATTGATAACAGTAGTGTTGTGTGGTAGTGTGATTGATAACAGTGGTGTTGTGTGTGTGGTAGTGTGATTGATAACAGTGGTGTTGTGTGGTAGTGTGATTGATAACAGTGGTGTAGTGTGGTAGTGTGATTGATAACAGTGGTGTAGTGTGGTAGTGTGATTGATAACAGTGGTGTTGTGTGGTAGTGTGATTGATAACAGTGGTGTTGTGTGGTAGTGTGATTGATAACAGTGGTGTAGTGTGTGTGGTAGTGTGATTGATAACAGTGGTGTAGTGTGATTGATAACAGTGGTGTAGTGTGGTAGTGTGATTGATAACAGTGGTGTAGTGTGGTAGTGTGATTGATAACAGTAGTGTAGTGTGGTAGTGTGATTGATAACAGTAGTGTAGTGTGTTAGTGTGATTGATAACAGTGGTGTAGTGTGGTAGTGTGATTGATAACAGTGGTGTAGTGTGGTAGTGTGATTGATAACAGTGGTGTAGTGTGGTAGTGTGATTGATAACAGTGGTGTAGTGTGGTAGTGTGATTGATAACAGTGGTGTAGTGTGGTAGTGTGATTGATAACAGTGGTGTAGTGTGGGTAGTGTGATTGATAACAGTGGTGTAGTGTGGTAGTGTGATTGATAACAGTGGTGTTGTGTGGTAGTGTGATTGATAACAGTGGTGTTGTGTGGTAGTGTGATTGATAACAGTGGTGTTGTGTGGTAGTGTGATTGATAACAGTGGTGTTGTGTGGTAGTGTGATTGATAACAGTGGTGTAGTGTGGTAGTGTGATTGATAACAGTGGTGTAGTGTGGTAGTGTGATTGATAACAGTGGTGTAGTGTGGTAGTGTGATTGATAACAGTGGTGTAGTGTGGTAGTGTGATTGATAACAGTAGTGTGTGTGGTAGTGTGATTGATAACAGTGGTGTTGTGTGGTAGTGTGATTGATAACAGTGGTGTAGTGTGGTAGTGTGATTGATAACAGTGGTGTAGTGTGGTAGTGTGATTGATAACAGTGGTGTAGTGTTGTGTGGTAGTGTGATTGATAACAGTGGTGTAGTGTGGTAGTGTGATTGATAACAGTGGTGTAGTGTGGTAGTGTGATTGATAACAGTGGTGTAGTGTGGTAGTGTGATTGATAACAGTGGTGTAGTGTGGTAGTGTGATTGATAACAGTGGTGTAGTGTGGTAGTGTGATTGATAACAGTGGTGTAGTGTGGTAGTGTGATTGATAACAGTGGTGTAGTGTGGTAGTGTGATTGATAACAGTGGTGTAGTGTGGTAGTGTGATTGATAACAGTGGTGTAGTGTGGTAGTGTGATTGATAACAGTGGTGTAGTGTGGTAGTGTGATTGATAACAGTGGTGTTGTGTGTGTGGTAGTGTGATTGATAACAGTAGTGTTGTGTGGTAGTGTGATTGATAACAGTGGTGTTGTGTGGTAGTGTGATTGATAACAGTGGTGTTGTGTGTGTGGTAGTGTGATTGATAACAGTGGTGTAGTGTGGTAGTGTGATTGATAACAGTGGTGTAGTGTGGTATTGTGATTGATAACAGTGATGTAGTGTGTGTGGTAGTGTGATTGATAACAGTGGTGTAGTGTGGTAGTGTGATTGATAACAGTGGTGTAGTGTGGTAGTGTGATTGATAACAGTGGTGTTGTGTGTGTGGTAGTTACGTTTCTGAACATGGTGTCGTGTAGCTTGGAGGATGCGTGCAACGTGACTTTGGTGAAAGAGTAGCCCTTGATGAAGCTGAAGACCAGCATGGCCACCAACACCAGGCCGTAAATCATCTGGTAGAAGCTCAGGTCAGGGTTCAGGGAGATGTTCCCTGCGGTGGAATTCGACACGTTCGCTGTCTGAAATCACACGTTAAAGAGCCCGTTAGTTACTGTGTCAGGTACTAATAATGTTTTAACTAGTCTATAAAAACATATGCAGAATGTTCTGTTACATGTTGTACTTGTGCTAGCCACAGATGTAATCTGATCTGCTAAAATAGGACAAACTGTTGATACAATTGAGAATTTTTGAGGAAAACCAATCGCAGCGCTCCAATAGATAGCAACTGTCGTCGAGTCCAACATCTCGGGACGTTTCAAATGAAAGCCAGTACTGACTGCTTGCTGACAGTGAATTCAGAGCCGTTCAGCGGCCGGCAGCAAAACAAAACATCATTTTACCAGGTTTCCCGTGAATAAATTGTAATACCACAACATAATAATAATAACACCCAGGTGTCTTCTGATTAACTAGAGTTTCAGTTCATCTGGGTAAAATCATCATCATCATCATTGTAAGGGGGATTTCTCCCAGTGGTTTGAGTGGTGAATTGGTCTTCATCATCGTCATTGTAAGGGGGATTTCTACAAGTGGTTTGAGTGGTGAATTGGTCTTCATCATCGTCATTGTAAGGGGGATTTCTCCAGTGGTTTGAGTGGTGAATTGGTCTTCATCATCATCATTGTAAGGGGGATTTCTCCAGTGGTTTGAGTGATGAATTGGTCTTCATCATCATCATCATTGTAAGGGGGATTTCGCAAGTGGTTTGAGTGGTGAATTGGTCTTCATCATCATCATCATTGTAAGGGGGATTGCGCAAGTGGTTTGAGTGATGAATTGGTCTTCATCATCATCATCATTGTAAGGGGGATTTTGCCAGTGGTTTGAGTGATGAATTGGTCTTCATCATCATCATTGTAAGGGGGATTTCTCCAAGTGGTTTGAGTGATGAATTGGTCTTCATCATCGTCTTGTAAGGGGGATTTCTCCAAGTGGTTTGAGTGATGAATTGGTCTTCATCATCGTCATTGTAAGGGGGATTTCTCCAAGTGGTTTGAGTGGTGAATTGGTCTTCATCATCATCATTGTAAGGGGGATTTCTCCCAGTGGTTTGAGTGGTGAATTGGTCTTCATCATCGTCATTGTAAGGGGGATTTCTACAAGTGGTTTGAATGAAGAATTGGTCTTCATCATCGTCTTGTAAGGGGGATTTAGCCAGTGGTTTGAGTGGTGAATTGGTCTTCATCGTCGTCTTGTAAGGGGGATTTAGCCAGTGGTTTGAGTGGTGAATTGGTCTTCATCGTCGTCTTGTAAGGGGGATTTAGCCAGTGGTTTGAGTGGTGAATTGGTCTTCATCGTCGTCTTGTAAGGGGGATTTAGCCAGTGGTTTGAGTGATGAATTGGTCTTCATCATCGTCATTGTAAGGGGGATTTCTCCCAGTGGTTTGAGTGGTGAATTGGTCTTCATCATCATCATTGTAAGGGGGATTTCTCCCAGTGGTTTGAGTGATGAATTGGTCTTCATCATCATCATTGTAAGGGGGATTTCTCCCAGTGGTTTGAGTGAAGAATTGGTCTTCATCATCATCATTGTAAGGGGGATTTCTCCAAGTGGTTTGAGTGAAGAATTGGTCTTCATCATCATCATTGTAAGGGGGATTTCTCCAAGTGGTTTGAGTGGTGAATTGGTCTTCATCATCATCATCATTGTAAGGGGGATTTCTCCCAGTGGTTTGAGTGGTGAATTGGTCTTCATCATCATCATCATTGTAAGGGGATTTCTCCCAGTGGTTTGAGTGGTGAATGGTCTTCTTCATCATCATCATTGTAAGGGGGATTTCTCCCAGTGGTTTGAGTGGTGAATTGGTCTTCATCATCGTCATTGTAAGGGGGATTTCTCCCAGTGGTTTGAGTGAAGAATTGGTCTTCATCATCGTCATTGTAAGGGGGATTTCTCCCAGTGGTTTGAGTGAAGAATTGGTCTTCATCATCATCATTGTAAGGGGGATTTCTCCCAGTGGTTTGAGTGGTGAATTGGTCTTCATCATCATCATTGTAAGGGGGATTTCTCCAAGTGGTTTGAGTGATGAATTGGTCTTCATCATCGTCATTGTAAGGGGGATTTCTCCAAGTGGTTTGAGTGAAGAATTGGTCTTCATCATCATCATTGTAAGGGGGATTTCTCCCAGTGGTTTGAGTGGTGAATTGGTCTTCATCATCATCATCATTGTAAGGGGGATTTCTCCCAGTGGTTTGAGTGGTGAATTGGTCTTCATCATCATCATTGTAAGGGGGATTTCTCCCAGTGGTTTGAGTGATGAATTGGTATTCCA
>NW_026289702.1:0-53564 GCF_023373465.1 Oncorhynchus keta | reverse complement strand
GACAGACCAAGTAGATATACTTTCTCTATTATATTATGACAGCCCAGCTAGATCTACTGTGTCTATTATTTGATGACAGACCAGCTAGATCTACTGTCTCTATTATATTTTGACATGCCAGGTAGATCTACTGTCTCTGTTATATTATGACAGACCAGCTAGATCTACTGTCTCTGTTATATTATGACAGACCTGGTAGATACACTGTCACTATTATATTATGAAAGACCAGCTAGATCTACTGTCTCTATTCTAATTTGACAGACCAGGTAGATCTACTGTCTCTATTATAATATGACAGCCCAGCTAGATCTACTGTGTCTATTATTTGATGACAGACCAGCTAGATCTACTGTCTCTATTATATTATGACAGACCAGCTAGATCTACTGTCTCTATTATAATATGACAGACCAGCTAGATCTACTGTCTCTATTATATTATGACAGACCAGCTAGATCTACTGTCTCTATTATATTTTGACATACCAGGTAGATCTACTGTCTCTGTTATATTATGACAGACCAGCTAGATCTACTGTCTCTATTATATTATGACAGACCAGCTAGATCTACTGTCTCTATTATATTATGACAGACCTGGTAGATACACTGTCTCTATTATATTATGACAGACCAGCTAGATCTACTGTCTCTATTGTATTATGACAGACCAGCTAGATCTACTGTTTCTATTATACTATGACAGACCAGGTAGATCTACTGTCTCTATTATAATATGACAGACCAGCTAGATCTACTGTCTCTATTATATTATGACAGACCAAGTAGATATACTTTCTCTATTATATTATGACAGCCCAGTTAGATCTACTGTGTCTATTATTTGATGACAGACCAGCTATATCTACTGTCTCTATTATATTATGACAGACCAGATAGATCTACTGTCTCTATTATATTTTGACATGCCAGGTAGATCTACTGTCTCTGTTATATTATGACAGACCAGCTAGATCTACTGTCTCTGTTATATTATGACAGACCTGGTAGATACACTGTCACTATTATATTATGACAGACCAGCTAGATCTACTGTCTCTATTCTAATTTGACAGACCAGGTAGATCTACTATCTCTATTATATTATGAAAGACCAGCTAGATCTACTGTCTCTATTATATTATGACAGACCAGCTAGATCTACTGTCTCTATTATATTTTGACATACCAGGTAGATCTACTGTCTCTGTTATATTATGACAGACCAGCTAGATCTACTGTCTCTGTTATATTTTGACAGACCTGGTAGATACACTGTCTCTATTATATTATGACAGACCAGCTAGATCTACTGTCTCTATGTATCTATTGTACTATGACAGACCAGCTAGATCTACTGTCTCTATTATACTATGACAGACCAGGTAGATCTACTGTCTCTATTATATTATGACAGACCAGCTAGATCTACTGTCTCTATTGTATTATGACAGACCAGCGAGATCTAGTGTTTCTATTATACTATGACAGACCAGGTAGATCTACTGTCTCTATTATATTATGACAGACCAAGTAGATATACTTTCTCTATTATATTATGACAGACCAGCTAGATCTACTGTGTCTATTATTTGATGACAGACCAGCTAGATCTACTGTCTCTATTCTAATTTGACAGACCAGGTAGATCTACTGTCTCTATTATAATATGACAGCCCAGCTAGATCTACTGTGTCTATTATTTGATGACAGACCAGCTAGATCTACTGTCTCTATTATATTATGACAGACCAGCTAGATCTACTGTCTCTATTATAATATGACAGACCAGCTAGATCTACTGTCTCTATTATATTATGACAGACCAGCTAGATCTACTGTCTCTATTATATTTTGACATACCAGGTAGATCTACTGTCTCTGTTATATTATGACAGACCAGCTAGATCTACTGTCTCTGTTATATTATGACAGACCTGGTAGATACACTGTCTCTATTATATATGACAGACCAGCTTGATCTACTGTCTCTATTCTAATTTGACAGACCAGGTAGATCTACTATCTCTATTATATTATGACAGACCAGCTAGATCTACTGTCTCTATTATAAGATGACATACCAGCTAGATCTACTGTCTCTATTATAATATGACAGACCAGCTAGATCTACTGTCTCTATTATAATATGACAGACCAGGTAGATCTACTATCTCTATTATATTATGACATACCAGCTAGATCTACTGTATCTATTATAATATGACAGACCAGGTAGATCTACTGTCTCTATTGTATTATGACAGACCAGCTAGATCTACTGTCTCTATTATATTATGACAGACAAGCTAGATGTACTGTCTCTGTTATATTATGACAGACAAGCTAGATCTACGGTATTTGTAAAATTATGACAGACCTGGTAGATACACTGTCTCTATTATATGATGACAGACCAGCTAGATCTACTGTCTCTATTGTATTATGACAGAAGAGCTAGATCTACTGTCTCTATTATATTATGACAGACCAGCTAGATCTACTGTTTCTATTATACTATGACAGACCAGGTACATCTACTGTCTCTATTGTATTATGACAGACTAGCTAGATCTGCTGTCTCTATTATATTATGACAGACCAGCTAGATCTACTGTGTTTATTATTTGATGACAGACCAGCTAGATCTACTGTCTCTATTCTAATTTGACAGACCAGGTAGATCTACTATCTCAATTATATTATGACATACCAGCTAGATCTACTGTCTCTGTTATATTATGACAGACCAGCTAGATCTACTTTCTCTGTTATATTATGACAGACCTGGTAGATACACTGTCTCTATTATATTATGACAGACCAGCTAGATCTACTGTCTCTATCATATTATGACAGACCAGCTTGATCTGCTGTCTCTATTATGTTATGACAGACCAGCTAGATCTACTGTCTCTATGTCTCTATTGTACTATGACAGACCAGCTAGATCTACTGTCTCTATTATACTATGACAGACCAGGTAGATCTACTGTCTCTATTATATTATGACAGACCAGCTAGATCTACTGTGGTCCTTCTGTAGCTCAGTTGGTAGAGCATGGCGCTTGTAACGCCAGGGTAGTGGGTTCGATTCCCGGAACCACCCATACGTAGAATGTATGCACACATGACTCTAAGTCGCTTTGGATAAAAGCGTCTGCTAAATGGCATATATCATATTATTATATATTATTATATTATTATATATTATTATATTATATTATATTATATTATTATTATATTACAGACCAGCTAGATCTACTGTCTCTATTATATTTTGACAGACCAGCTAGATCTACTGTCTCTATTATATTCTGACAGACCAGCTTGATCTACTGTCTCTATTATGTTATGACAGACCAGCTAGATCTACTGTCTCTATGTCTCTATTGTACTATGACAGACCAGCTAGATCTACTGTCTCTATTATATTATGACAGACCAGCTTGATCTACTGTCTCTATTATGTTATGACAGACCAGCTAGATCTACTATCTCTATTATATCATGACAGACCAGCTAGATCAACTGTCTCTATTGTATTATGACAGACCAGCTAGATCTACTGTCTCTATTGTATTATGACAGACCAGCTAGATCTACTATCTCTATTATATCATGAAAGACCAGCTAGATCTACTGTCTCTATTATACTATGACAGACCAGGTAGATCTACTGTCTCTATTCTATTATGACAGACCAGCTAGATCTACTGTCTCTATTGTATTATGACAGACCAGCTTGATCTACTGTCTCTATTGTATTATGACAGACCAGCTAGATCTACTATCTCTATTATATCATGACAGACCAGCTAGATCGACTTACTCTATTATATTATGACAGACCAGCTAGATATACTGTCTCATATTATGACAGACCAGCTAGATCTACTGTCTCTATGTCTATATTGTACTATGACAGACCAGCTAGATCTACTGTCTCTATTATACTATGACAGACCAGGTAGATCTAATGTCTCTATTGTATTATGACAGACTAGCTAGATCTGCTGTCTCTATTATATTATGACAGACCAGGTGAGTATACTGTCTCTATTATATTATGACAGACCAGCTAGATCTACTGTGTCTATTATTTGATGACAGACCAGCTAGATCTACTGTCTCTTTTCTAATTTGACAGACCAGGTAGATCTACTATCTCTATTATATTATGACATACCAGCTAGATCTACTGTCTCTATTATAATATGACAGACCAGCTAGATCTACTGTCTCTATTATATTTTGACATACCAGGTAGATCTACTGTCTCTGTTATATTATGACAGACCAGCTAGATCTACTGTCTCTGTTATATTATGACAGACCTGGTAGATACACTGTCTCTATTATATTATGACAGACCAGCTAGATCTACTGTCTCTATTATATTTTGACAGACCAGCTAGATCTACTGTCTCTATTATATTATGACAGACCAGCTTGATCTACTGTCTCTATTATGTTATGACAGACCAGCTAGATCTACTGTCTCTATGTCTCTATTGTACTATGACAGACCGGCTAGATCTACTGTCTCTATTATACTATGACAGACCAGGTAGATCTACTGTCTCTATTATATTATGACAGACCAGCTAGATCTACTATCTCTATTATATCATGACAGACCAGCTAGATCAACTTACTCTATTATATTATGACAGACCAGCTAGATATACTGTCTCATATTATGACAGAGCAACTAGATCTACTGTCTATATTGTACTATGACAGACCAGCTAGATCTACTGTCTCTATTATACTATGACAGACCAGGTAGATCTAATTTCTCTATTGTATTATGACAGACTAGCTAGATATACTGTCTCATATTATGACAGAGCAACTAGATCTACTGTCTATATTGTACTATGACAGACCAGGTAGATCTAATGTCTCTATTATATTATGACAGACCAGCTAGATATACTGTCTCATATTATGACAGAGCAACTAGATCTACTGTCTATATTGTACTATGACAGACCAGGTAGATCTAATGTCTCTATTATATTATGACAGACCAGGTGAGTATACTGTCTCTATTATATTTTGACAGACCAGCTAGATCTACTGTGTCTATTATTTGATGACAGACCAGCTAGATCTACTGTCTCTTTTCTAATTTGACAGACCAGGTAGATCTACTATCTCTATTATATTATGACATACCAGCTAGATCTGCTGTCTCTATTATATTATGACAGACCAGGTGAGTATACTGTCTCTATTATATTATGACAGACCAGCTAGATCTACTGTGTCTATTATTTGATGACAGACCAGCTAGATCTACTGTCTCTTTTCTAATTTGACAGACCAGGTAGATCTACTGTCTCTATTATATTATGACAGACCAGCTAGATCTACTATCTCTATTATATCATGACAGACCAGCTAGATCAACTTACTCTATTATATTATGACAGACCAGCTAGATCTAATGTCTCTATTATTTGATGACAGACCAGCTAGATCTACTGTCTCTTTTCTAATTTGACAGACCAGGTAGATCTACTATCTCTATTATATTATGACATACCAGCTAGATCTACTGTCTCTATTATAATATGACAGACCAGCTAGATCTACTGTCTCTATTATATTTTGACATACCAGGTAGATCTACTGTCTCTGTTATATTATGACAGACCAGCTAGATCTACTGTCTCTGTTATATTATGACAGACCTGGTAGATACACTGTCTCTATTATATTATGACAGACCAGCTAGATCTACTGTCCCTATTATATTATGACAGACCAGCTAGATCTACTGTCTCTATTATATTTTGACAGACCAGCTAGATCTACTGTCTCTATTATATTATGACAGACCAGCTTGATCTACTGTCTCTATTATGTTATGACAGACCAGCTAGATCTACTGTCTCTATGTCTCTATTGTACTATGACAGACCAGCTAGATCTACTGTCTCTATTATATTATGACAGACCAGCTAGATCTACTGTCTCTATTGTATTATGACAGACCAGCTAGATCTACTGTGTCTATTATATTATGACAGACCAGCTTATCTACTTTCTCTATTATATTATGACAGACCAGGTAGATCTACTGTCTCTATTATATTATGACAGACCAGCTAGATCTACTGTCTCTATTATATTATGACAGACCAGCTAGATCTACTGTCTCTATTATATTATGACAGACCAGCTAGATCTACTGTCTTTATTATATTATGACAGACCAGCTAGATCTACTGTCTCTATTCTATTTGACAGACCAGGTAGATCTACTATCTCTATTATATTATGACAGACCAGCTAGATCTACTGTCTCTATTATATTATGACAGACCAGCTAGATCTACTGTCTCTATTATATTATGACAGACCAGGTAGATCTACTGTCTCTATTATATTATGACAGACCAGCTAGATCTACTGTCTCTATTATATTATGACAGACCAGGTAGATCTGCTGTCTCTATTATATTATGACAGACCAGCTAGATCTACTGTCTCTATTATATTATGACAGACCAGCTAGATCTACTGTCTCTATTATACTATGACAGACCAGGTAGATCTACTGTCTCTATTATATTATGACAGACCAGCTAGATCTACTGTCTCTATTGTATTCATTGACAGACCAGCGCTTGATCTAGGGTGTCTCTATTCCCGGAACCACCCAGACCAGCTACGTAGATATTATGACAGACCAGCTAGACTCTACTGTCTTTGTCTCTAAATGGCATATATCATATTATTACAGACCAGGTATTATATTATTATATATGACAGACCAGGTAGATTACTGTCTCTATTATATTATACAGACCAGCTAGATCTACTGTCTCTATTATATTATGAGAGACTAGCTAGATCTACTGTCTCTATTATATTCTGACAGACCAGCTAGATCTGCTGTCACTATTATATTATGAGAGACCAGCTAGATCTACTGTCTCTATGTCTCTATTATATTATGACAGACCAGCTAGATCTACTGTCTCTATTATATTATGACAGACCAGCTAGATCTACTGTCTCTATTATATTATGACAGACCAGCTAGATCTACTGTCTCTATTATATTATGACAGACCAGCTAGATCTATTGTCTCTATTGTATTATGACAGAGCAGCTAGATCTACTGTCTCTATTGTATTATGACAGACCAGCTAGATCTACTGTCTCTATTATATCATGACAGACCAGCTAGATCTACTGTCTCTATTGTATTATGACAGACCAGCTCGATCTACTGTCTCTATTATAATATGACAGACCAGCTAGATCTACTGTCTCTATTATATTATGACAGAGCAGCTAGATCTACTGTCTCTATTATATTATGACAGACCAGCTAGATCTACTATCTCTATTATATCATGACAGACCAGCTAGATCTACTTACTCTATTATATTATGACAGACCAGCTAGATATACTGTCTCATTGTATTATGACAGACCAGCTAGATCTACTGTCTCTATTCTATATTATGACAGACCAGCTAGATCTACTGTCTCTATTATACTATGACAGACCAGGTAGATCTAATGTCTCTATTGTATTATGACAGACTAGCTAGATCTGCTGTCTCTATTATATTATGACAGACCAGGTGAGATATACTGTCTCTATTATATTATGACAGACCAGCTAGATCTACTGTCTCTATTATATTATGACAGACCAGCTAGATCTACTGTCTCTATTATAATATGACAGACCAGGTAGATCTACTGTCTCTATTATATTATGACAGACCAGCTAGATCTACTGTCTCTATTATATATGACAGACCAGCTAGATCTACTGTGTTTATTATTTGATGACAGACCAGCTAGATCTACTGTCTCTATTCTAATTTGACAGACCAGGTAGATCTACTATCTCAATTATATTATGACATACCAGCTAGATCTACTGTCTCTGTTATATTATGACAGACCAGCTAGATCTACTTTCTCTGTTATATTATGACAGACCTGGTAGATACACTGTCTCTATTATATTATGACAGACCAGCTAGATCTACTGTCTCTATCATATTATGACAGACCAGCTAGATCTGCTGTCTCTATTATGTTATGACAGACCAGCTAGATCTACTGTCTCTATGTCTCTATTGTACTATGACAGACCAGCTAGATCTACTGTCTCTATTATACTATGACAGACCAGGTAGATCTACTGTCTCTATTATATTATGACAGACCAGCTAGATCTACTGTCTCCTTCTGTAGCTCAGTTGGTAGAGCATGGCGCTTGTATATATGCCAGGGTAGTGGGTTCGATTCCCGGAACCACCCATATTAGAATGTATGCACACATGACTCTAAGTCGCTTTGGATAAAAGCGTCTGCTAAATGGCATATATCATATTATTATATATTATTATATTATTATATATTATTATATTATATTATATTATATTATTATTATATTACAGACCAGCTAGATCTACTGTCTCTATTATATTTTGACAGACCAGCTAGATCTACTGTCTCTATTATATTCTGACAGACCAGCTTGATCTACTGTCTCTATTATGTTATGACAGACCAGCTAGATCTACTGTCTCTATGTCTCTATTGTACTATGACAGACCAGCTAGATCTACTGTCTCTATTATATTATGACAGACCAGCTTGATCTACTGTCTCTATTATATTATGACAGACCAGCTAGATCTACTATCTCTATTATATCATGACAGACCAGCTAGATCAACTGTCTCTATTGTATTATGACAGACCAGCTAGATCTACTGTCTCTATTGTATTATGACAGACCAGCTAGATCTACTATCTCTATTATATCATGAAGACCAGCTAGATCTACTGTCTCTATTATACTATGACAGACCAGGTAGATCTACTGTCTCTATTCTATTATGACAGACCAGCTAGATCTACTGTCTCTATTGTATTATGACAGACCAGCTTGATCTACTGTCTCTATTATATTATGACAGACCAGCTAGATCTACTATCTCTATTATATCATGACAGACCAGCTAGATCTACTTACTCTATTATATTATGACAGACCAGCTAGATATACTGTCTCATATTATGACAGACCAGCTAGATCTACTGTCTCTATGTCTATATTGTACTATGACAGACCAGCTAGATCTACTGTCTCTATTATACTATGACAGACCAGCTAGATCTACTGTCTCTATTATACTATGACAGACCAGCTAGATCTACTGTCTCTATTATATTATGACAGACCAGGTGAGTATACTGTCTCTATTATATTATGACAGACCAGCTAGATCTACTGTGTCTATTATTTGATGACAGACCAGCTAGATCTACTGTCTCTTTTCTAATTTGACAGACCAGGTAGATCTACTATCTCTATTATATTATGACATACCAGCTAGATCTACTGTCTCTATTATAATATGACAGACCAGCTAGATCTACTGTCTCTATTATATTTTGACATACCAGGTAGATCTACTGTCTCTGTTATATTATGACAGACCAGCTAGATCTACTGTCTCTGTTATATTATGACAGACCTGGTAGATACACTGTCTCTATTATATTATGACAGACCAGCTAGATCTACTGTCTCTATTATATTTTGACAGACCAGCTAGATCTACTGTCTCTATTATATTATGACAGACCAGCTAGATCTACTGTCTCTATTATGTTATGACAGACCAGCTAGATCTACTGTCTCTATGTCTCTATTGTACTATGACAGACCGGCTAGATCTACTGTCTCTATTATACTATGACAGACCAGGTAGATCTACTGTCTCTATTATATTATGACAGACCAGCTAGATCTACTATCTCTATTATATCATGACAGACCAGCTAGATCAACTTACTCTATTATATTATGACAGACCAGCTAGATATACTGTCTCATTATTATGACAGAGCAACTAGATCTACTGTCTATATTGTACTATGACAGACCAGCTAGATCTACTGTCTCTATTATACTATGACAGACCAGGTAGATCTAATGTCTCTATTGTATTATGACAGACTAGCTAGATATACTGTCTCATATTATGACAGAGCAACTAGATCTACTGTCTATATTGTACTATGACAGACCAGGTAGATCTAATGTCTCTATTATATTATGACAGACCAGCTAGATATACTGTCTCATATTATGACAGAGCAACTAGATCTACTGTCTATATTGTACTATGACAGACCAGGTAGATCTAATGTCTCTATTATATTATGACAGACCAGGTGAGTATACTGTCTCTATTATATTTTGACAGACCAGCTAGATCTACTGTGTCTATTATTTGATGACAGACCAGCTAGATCTACTGTCTCTTTTCTAATTTGACAGACCAGGTAGATCTACTATCTCTATTATATTATGACATACCAGCTAGATCTGCTGTCTCTATTATATTATGACAGACCAGGTGAGTATACTGTCTCTATTATATTATGACAGACCAGCTAGATCTACTGTGTCTATTATTTGATGACAGACCAGCTAGATCTACTGTCTCTTTTCTATTTGACAGACCAGGTAGATCTACTGTCTCTATTATATTATGACAGACCAGCTAGATCTACTATCTCTATTATATCATGACAGACCAGCTAGATCTACTGTCTCTATTATATTATGACAGACCAGCTAGATCTAATGTCTCTATTATTTGATGACAGACCAGCTAGATCTACTGTCTCTTTTAATTTGACAGACCAGGTAGATCTACTATCTCTATTATATTATGACATACCAGCTAGATCTACTGTCTCTATTATAATATGACAGACCAGCTAGATCTACTGTCTCTTTTCTAATTTGACAGACCAGGTAGATCTACTATCTCTATTATATTATGACATACCAGCTAGATCTACTGTCTCTGTTATATTATGACAGACCTGGTAGATACACTGTCTCTATTATATTATGACAGACCAGCTAGATCTACTGTCCCTATTATATTATGACAGACCAGCTAGATCTACTGTCTCTATTATATTTTGACAGACCAGCTAGATCTACTGTCTCTATTATATTATGACAGACCAGCTTGATCTACTGTCTCTATTATGTTATGACAGACCAGCTAGATCTACTGTCTCTATGTCTCTATTGTACTATGACAGACCAGCTAGATCTACTGTCTCTATTATATTATGACAGACCAGCTAGATCTACTGTCTCTATTGTATTATGACAGACCAGCTAGATCTACTGTCTCTATTATATTATGACAGACCAGGTTAAACTACAATCTCTATTATCTTATGACAGACCAGCTAGATCTACTGTCTCTATTCTATTATGACAGACCAGCTAGATCTACTGTCTCTATGTCTCTATTGTACTATGACAGACCAGCTAGATCTACTGTCTCTATTATACTATGACAGACCAGGTAGATCTACTGTCTCTATTATATTATGACAGACCAGCTAGATCTACTGTCTCTATTCTATTATGACAGACCAGCTAGATCTACTGTCTCTATTGTATTATGACAGACCATCTCTATTATATCATGACAGACCAGCTAGATCAACTTACTCTATTATATTATGACAGACCAGCTCGATATACTGTCTCATATTATGACAGAGCAACTAGATCTACTGTCTATATTGTACTATGACAGACCAGCTAGATCTACTGTCTCTATTATACTATGACAGACCAGGTAGATCTAATGTCTCTATTGTATTATGACAGACTAGCTAGATCTGCTGTCTCTATTATATTATGACAGACCAGCTAGATCTACTGTCTCTGTTATATTATGACAGACCAGCTAGATCTACTGTCTCTGTTATATTATGACAGACCAGGTAGATCTACTGTCTCTATTATATTATGACAGACCAGCTGAGATCTACTGTCTCTATTATATTATGACAGACCAGCTAGATCTACTGTCTCTATTATTTGATGACAGACCAGCTAGATCTACTGTCTCTATTATAATTTGACAGACCAGGTAGATCTACTGTCTCTATTATATTATGACAGACCAGCTAGATCTACTGTCTCTATTATAATATGACAGACCAGCTAGATCTACTGTCTCTATTATATTTTGACAGACCAGGTAGATCTACTGTCTCTATTATATTATGACAGACCAGCTAGATCTACTGTCTCTATTATATTATGACAGACCAGCTAGATCTACTGTCTCTATTATATTATGACAGACCAGCTAGATCTACTGTCTCTATTATATTTTGACAGACCAGCTAGATCTACTGTCTCTATTATATTATGACAGACCAGCTAGATCTACTGTCTCTATTATATTATGACAGACCAGCTAGATCTACTGTCTCTATTATATTGTACTATGACAGACCAGCTAGATCTACTGTCTCTATTATACTATGACAGACCAGGTAGATCTACTGTCTCTATTATATTATGACAGACCAGCTAGATCTACTGTCTCTATTATATTGATGACAGACCAGCTAGATCTACTGTCTCTATTATATTATGACAGACCAGCTAGATCTACTGTCTCTATTATATTATGACAGACCAGCTAGATCTACTGTCTCTATTATATTATGACAGACCAGCTAGATCTACTGTCTCTATTATATTATGACAGACCAGCTAGATCTAATGTCTCTATTATATTATGACAGACTAGCTAGATATACTGTCTCTATTATATATGACAGACCAACTAGATCTACTGTCTATATTGTATTATGACAGACCAGCTAGATCTACTGTCTCTATTATATTATGACAGACCAGGTAGATATACTGTCTCTATTATATTATGACAGACCAGCTAGATCTACTGTCTCTATTGTACTATTGACAGACCAGCTAGATCTAATGTCTCTATTATATTATGACAGACCAGGTGAGTATACTGTCTCTATTATATTATGACAGACCAGCTAGATCTACTGTCTCTATTATTTATGACAGACCAGCTAGATCTACTGTCTCTTTTCTAATTTGACAGACCAGGTAGATCTACTATCTCTATTATATTATGACAGACCAGCTAGATCTGCTGTCTCTATTATTATGACAGACCAGGTGAGTATACTGTCTCTATTATATTATGACAGACCAGCTAGATCTACTGTGTCTATTATTTGATGACAGACCAGCTAGATCTACTGTCTCTTTTCTAATTTGACAGACCAGGTAGATCTACTGTCTCTATTATATTATGACAGACCAGCTAGATTATATTATGACAGACCAGCTAGATCTACTATCTCTATTATATCATGACAGACCAGCTAGATCAACTTACTCTATTATATTATGACAGACCAGCTAGATCTAATGTCTCTATTATTTGATGACAGACCAGCTAGATCTACTGTCTCTTTTGTAATTTGACAGACCAGGTAGATCTACTATCTCTATTATATTATGACATACCAGCTAGATCTACTGTCTCTATTATAATATGACAGACCAGCTAGATCTACTGTCTCTATTATATTTTGACATACCAGGTAGATCTACTGTCTCTGTTATATTATGACAGACCAGCTAGATCTACTGTCTCTGTTATATTATGACAGACCAGGTAGATCACTGTCTCTATTATATTATGACAGACCAGCTAGATCTACTGTCCCTATTATATTATGACAGACCAGCTAGATCTACTGTCTCTATTATATTTTGACAGACCAGCTAGATCTACTGTCTCTATTATATTATGACAGACCAGCTTGATCTACTGTCTCTATTATGTTATGACAGACCAGCTAGATCTACTGTCTCTATGTCTCTATTGTACTATGACAGACCAGCTAGATCTACTGTCTCTATTATATTATGACAGACCAGCTAGATCTACTGTCTCTATTATATTATGACAGACCAGCTAGATCTACTGTCTCTATTATATTATGACAGACCAGGTAGAACTACAATCTCTATTATCTTATGACAGACCAGCTAGATCTACTGTCTCTATTCTATTATGACAGACCAGCTAGATCTACTGTCTCTATGTCTCTATTGTACTATGACAGACCAGCTAGATCTACTGTCTCTATTATACTATGACAGACCAGGTAGATCTACTGTCTCTATTATATTATGACAGACCAGCTAGATCTACTGTCTCTATTCTATTATGACAGACCAGCTAGATCTACTGTCTCTATTATATTATGACAGACCATCTCTATTATATCATGACAGACCAGCTAGATCAACTTCTCTATTATATTATGACAGACCAGCTAGATCTACTGTCTCTATTATATTTTGACAGACCAGCTAGATCTACTGTCTCTATTATATTATGACAGACCAGCTTGATCTACTGTCTCTATTATGTTATGACAGACCAGCTAGATCTACTGTCTCTATGTCTCTATTGTACTATGACAGACCGGCTAGATCTACTGTCTCTATTATACTATGACAGACCAGGTAGATCTACTGTCTCTATTATATTATGACAGACCAGCTAGATCTACTATCTCTATTATATCATGACAGACCAGCTAGATCAACTTACTCTATGATATTATGACAGACCAGCTAGATCTAATGTCTCTATTGTATTATGACAGACTAGCTAGATCTGCTGTCTCTATTATATTATGACAGACCAGGTGAGTATACTGTCTCTATTATATTATGACAGACCAGCTAGATCTACTGTGTCTATTATTTGATGACAGACCAGCTAGATCTACTGTCTCTTTTCTAATTTGACAGACCAGGTAGATCTACTATCTCTATTATATTATGACATACCAGATAGATCTGCTGTCTCTATTATATTATGACAGACCAGGTAAGTATACTGTCTCTATTATATTATGACAGACCAGCTAGATCTACTGTGTATATTATTTGATGACAGACCAGCTAGATCTACTGTCTCTTTTCTAATTTGACAGACCAGGTAGATCTACTATCTCTATTATATTATGACATACCAGCTAGATCTACTGTCTCTATTATAATATGACAGACCAGCTAGATCTACTGTCTCTATTATATTTTGACATACCAGGTAGATCTACTGTCTCTGTTATATTATGACAGACCAGCTAGATCTACTGTCTCTGTTATATTATGACAGACCTGGTAGATACACTGTCTCTATTATATTATGACAGACCAGCTAGATCTACTGTCCCTATTATATTATGACAGACCAGCTAGATCTACTGTCTCTATTATATTTTGACAGACCAGCTAGATCTACTGTCTCTATTATATTATGACAGACCAGCTTGATCTACTGTCTCTATTATGTTATGACAGACCAGCTAGATCTACTGTCTCTATGTCTCTATTGTATTATGACAGACCAGCTAGATCTACTGTCTCTATTATATTATGACAGACCAGCTTGATCTACTGTCTCTATGTCTCTATTGTACTATGACAGACCAGCTAGATCTACTGTCTCTATTATATTATGACAGACCAGCTAGATTTACTGTCTCTATGTCTCTATTGTACTATGACAGACCAGCTAGATCTACTGTCTCTATTATACTATGACAGACCAGGTTGATCTACTGTCTCTATTATATTATGACAGACCAGCTAGATCTACTGTCTCTATTCTATTATGACAGACCAGGTTAAACTACAATCTCTATTATCTTATGACAGACCAGCTAGATCTACTGTCTCTATTCTATTATGACAGACCAACTAGATCTACTGTCTCTATTGTATTATGACAGACCAGCTAGATCTACTGTCTCTGTTATATTATGACAGACCTGGTAGATACACTGTCTCTATTATATTATGACAGACCAGCTAGATCTACTGTCCCTATTATATTATGACATACCAGCTAGATCTACTGTCTCTATTATAATATGACAGACCAGCTAGATCTACTGTCTCTATTCTATTATGACAGACCAACTAGATATACTGTCTCTATTGTATTATGACAGACCAGCTAGATCTACTGTCTCTGTTATATTATGACAGACCTGGTAGATACACTGTCTCTATTATATCATGACAGACCAGCTAGATCTACTGTCCCTATTATATTATGACATACCAGCTAGATCTACTGTCTCTATTATAATATGACAGACCAGCTAGATCTACTGTCTCTATTAGATTATGACAGACCAGCTAGATCTACTGTCTCTATTATATTTTGACATACCAGGTAGATCTACTGTCTCTGTTATATTATGACAGACCAGCTAGATCTACTGTCTCTATTATATTATGACAGACCAGGTGAGTATACTGTCTCTATTATATTATGACAGACCAGCTAGATCTACTGTGTCTATTATTTGATGACAGACCAGCTAGATCTACTGTCTCTTTTCTAATTTGACAGACCAGGTAGATCTACTATCTCTATTATATTATGACAGACCAGCTAGATCTACTGTCTCTATGTCTCTATTGTACTATGACAGACCAGCTAGATCTACTGTCTCTATTATACTATGACAGACCAGGTAGATCTACTGTCTCTATTATATTATGACAGACCAGCTAGATCTACTGTCTCTATTCTATTATGACAGACCAGCTAGATCTACTGTCTCTATTGTATTATGACAGACCAGCTAGATCTAATGTCTCTATTGTATTATGACAGACTAGCTAGATCTGCTGTCTCTATTATATTATGACAGACCAGGTGAGTATACTGTCTCTATTATATTATGACAGACCAGCTAGATCTACTGTGTCTATTATTTGATGACAGACCAGCTAGATCTACTGTCTCTTTTCTAATTTGACAGACCAGGTAGATCTACTATCTCTATTATATTATGACAGACCAGCTAGATATACTGTCTCTATGTCTCTATTGTACTATGACAGACCAGCTAGATCTACTGTCTCTATTATACTATGACAGACCAGGTAGATCTACTGTCTCTATTATATTATGACAGACCAGCTAGATCTACTGTCTCTATTCTATTATGACAGACCAGCTAGATCTACTGTCTCTATTGTATTATGACAGACCATCTCTATTATATCATGACAGACCAGCTAGATCAACTTACTCTATTATATTATGACAGACCAGCTCGATATACTGTCTCATATTATGACAGAGCAACTAGATCTACTGTCTATATTGTACTATGACAGACCAGCTAGATCTACTGTCTCTATTATACGATGACAGACCAGGTAGATCTAATGTCTCTATTGTATTATGACAGACTAGCTAGATCTGCTGTCTCTATTATATTATGACAGACCAGGTGAGTATACTGTCTCTATTATATTATGACAGACCAGCTAGATCTACTGTCTCTGTTATATTATGACAGACCAGCTAGATCTACTGTCTCTGTTATATTATGACAGACCTGGTAGATACACTGTCTCTATTATATTATGACAGACCAGCTAGATCTACTGTCTCTATTATATTTTGACAGACCAGCTAGATCTACTGTCTCTATTATATTATGACAGACCAGCTTGATCTACTGTCTCTATTATAATATGACAGACCAGGTAGATCTACTATCTCTATTCTATTATGACATGACCAGCTAGATCTACTGTCTCTATTATATTATGACAGACCAGGTAGATATACTGTCTCTATTATATTATGACAGACCAGCTAGATCTACTGTCTCTATTATATCATGACAGACCAGCTAGATCTACTGTCTCTATTATATTATGACAGACCAGGTAGATCTACTGTCTCTATTATATTATGACATACCAGCTAGATCTACTGTCTCTATTATAATATGACAGACCAGCTAGATCTACTGTCTCTATTATATTATGACAGACCAGCTAGATCTACTGTCTCTGTTATATTATGACAGACCAGCTAGATCTACTGTCTCTATTATATTATGACAGACCAGCTAGATCTACTGTCTCTATTATATTATGACAGACCAGCTAGATCTACTGTCTCTATTATATTTTGACAGACCAGCTAGATCTACTGTCTCTATTATATTATGACAGACCAGCTTGATCTACTGTCTCTTTATGTTATGACAGACCAGCTAGATCTACTGTCTCTATGTCTCTATTGTATTATGACAGACCAGCTAGATCTACTGTCTCTATTATATTATGACAGACCAGCTAGATCTACTGTCTCTATTCTATTATTGTACTATGACAGACCAGCTAGATCTACTGTCTCTATTATATTATGACAGACCAGCTAGATCTACTGTCTCTATGTCTATTATGACAGACCAGCTAGATCTACTGTCTCTATTATATTATGACAGACCAGGTTGATCTACTGTCTCTATTATATTATGACAGACCAGCTAGATCTACTGTCTCTATTCTATTATGACAGACCAGGTAGAACTACTGTCTCTATTATCTTATGACAGACCAGCTAGATCTACTGTCTCTATTCTATTATGACAGACCAACTAGATCTACTGTCTCTATTGTATTATGACAGACCAGCTAGATCTACTGTCTCTATTATATTATGACAGACCAGGTAGATACACTGTCTCTATTAGATTATGACAGACCAGCTAGATCTACTGTCTCTATTATATTTTGACATACCAGGTAGATCTACTGTCTCTGTTATATTATGACAGACCAGCTAGATCTACTGTCTCTATTATATTATGACAGACAAGCTAGATCTACTGTCTCTATTATATTTTGACATACCAGGTAGATCTACTGTCTCTGTTATATTATGACAGACCAGCTAGATCTACTATCTCTGTTATATTATGACAGACCTGGTAGATACACTGTCTCTATTATATTATGACATACCAGCAAGATCTACTGTCCCTATTATATTATGACAGACCAGCTAGATCTACTGTCTCTATTATATTTTGACAGACCAGCTAGATCTACTGTCTCTATTATATTATGACAGACCAGCTTGATCTACTGTCTCTATTATGTTATGACAGACCAGCTAGATCTACTGTCTCTATGTCTCTATTGTACTATGACAGACCAGCTAGATCTACTGTCTCTATTATATTATGACAGACCAGCTTGATCTACTGTCTCTATTATGTTATGACAGACCAGCTAGATCTACTGTCACTATGTCTCTATTGTACTATGACAGACCGGCTAGATCTACTGTCTCTATTATATTATGACAGACCAGCTAGATCTACTGTCTCTATTCTATTATGACAGACCAGGTTAAACTACAATCTCTATCTTATGACAGACCAGCTAGATCTACTGTCTCTATTCTATTATGACAGACCAGCTAGATCTACTGTCTCTATTCTATTATGACAGACCAGCTAGATCTACTGTCTCTATTGTATTATGACAGACCAGCTAGATCTACTATCTCTATTATATCATGATAGACCAGCTAGATCAACTTACTCTATTGTATTATGACAGACCAGCTAGATCTACTGTCTCTATTGTACTATGACAGACCAGCTAGATCTACTGTCTCTATTATACTATGACAGACCAGGTAGATCTAATGTCTCTATTATATTATGACAGACCAGGTGAGTATACTGTCTCTATTATATTATGACAGACCAGCTAGATCTACTGTGTCTATTATAATTTGACAGACCAGCTAGATCTACTGTCTCTATTATATTATGACAGACCAGCTAGATCTACTGTCTCTATTATATTTTGACATACCAGGTAGATCTACTGTCTCTGTTATATTATGACAGACCAGCTAGATCTACTGTCTCTGTTATATTATGACAGACCTGGTAGATACACTGTCACTATTATATTAAAACAGACCAGCTAGATCTACTGTCTATATTATAATATGACAGACCAGCTAGATCTACTGTCTCTATTATATTATGACAGACCAGCTAGATCTACTGTCTCTATTATATTTTGACATACCAGGTAGATCTACTGTCTCTGTTATATTATGACAGACCAGCTAGATCTACTGTCTCTGTTATATTATGACAGACCTGGTAGATACACTGTCTCTATTATATTATGACAGACCAGCTAGATCTACTGTCCCTATTATATTATGACAGACCAGCTAGATCTACTGTCCCTATTATATTATGACAGACCAGCTAGATCTACTGTCTCTATTATATTATGACAGACCAGCTTGATCTACTGTCTCTATTATATTATGACAGACCAGCTAGATCTACTGTCTCTGTTATATTATGACAGACCAGCTAGATCTACTGTCTCTGTTATATTATGACAGACCTGGTAGATAGACTGTCTCTATTATATTATGACAGACCAGCTAGATCTACTGTCCCTATTATATTATGACAGACCAGCTAGATCTACTGTCTCTATTATATTTTGACAGACCAGCTAGATCTACTGTCTCTATTATATTATGACAGACCAGCTAGATCTACTGTCCCTATTATATTATGACAGACCAGCTAGATCTACTGTCTCTATTATATTTTGACAGACCAGCTAGATCTACTGTCTCTATTATATTATGACAGACCAGCTAGATCTACTGTCTCTATTATATTTTGACAGACCAGCTAGATCTACTGTCTCTATTATATTATGACAGACCAGCTAGATCTACTGTCCCTATTATATTATGACAGACCAGCTAGATCTACTGTCTCTATTATATTTTGACAGACCAGCTAGATCTACTGTCTCTATTATATTATGACAGACCAGCTAGATCTACTGTCTCTATGTCTCTATTGTACTATGACGGACCAGCTAGATCTACTGTCTCTATTATACTATGACAGACCAGGTAGATCTACTGTCTCTATTATATTATGACAGACCAGCTAGATCTACTGTCTCTATTATATTATGACAGACCAGCTAGATATACTGTCTCTATTATATTTTGACATACCAGGTAGATCTACTGTCTCTGTTATATTATGACAGACCTGGTAGATACTGTCTCTATTATATTATGACAGACCAGCTAGGTCTACTGTCCCTGTTATATTATGACATACCAGCTAGATCTACTGTCTATTATAATATGACAGACCAGCTAGATCTACTGTCTCTATTATACTATGACAGACCAGCTAGATCTACTGTCTCTATTATATTTTGACATACCAGGTAGATCTACTGTCCCTGTTATATTATGACAGACCAGCTAGATCTACTGTCTCTGTTATATTATGACAGACCTGGTAGATACACTGTCTCTATTATATTATGACAGACCAGCTAGATCTACTGTCTCTATTATATTATGACAGACCAGCTAGATATACTGTCTCATATTATGACAGAGCAACTAGATCTACTGTCTATATTAATAATAATAATATATGCCATTTATCAGACGCATCCAGCTACAGTCATGTGTGCTACTTCTACGTATGGGTGACCCAGGGATCGAACCCACTACCCTGGCGTTACAATGACGCCATGCTCTACCATCTGAGCTACAGAACCATATTGTACTATGACAGACCAGCTATCTACTGTCTCTATTATACTATGACAGACCAGGTAGATCTAATGTCTCTATTGTATTATGACAGACTAGCTAGATCTGCTGTCTCTATTATATTATGACAGACCAGGTGAGTATACTGTCTCTATTATATTATGACAGACCAGCTAGATCTACTGTGTCTATTATAATTTGACAGACCAGCTAGATCTACTGTCTCTATTATATTATGACAGACCAGCTAGATCTACTGTCTCTATTATATTTTGACATACCAGGTAGATCTACTGTCTCTGTTATATTATGACAGACCAGCTAGATCTACTGTCTCTGTTATAATTTGACAGACCAGCTAGATCTACTGTCTCTATTATATTATGACAGACCAGCTAGATCTACTGTCTCTATTATATTTTGACATACCAGGTAGATCTACTGTCTCTGTTATATTATGACAGACCAGCTAGATCTACTGTCTCTGTTATATTATGACAGACCTGGTAGATACACTGTCACTATTATATTAAAACAGACCAGCTAGATCTACTGTCTCTATTCTAATTTGACAGACCAGGTAGATCTACTATCTCTATTATATTATGACATACCAGCTAGATCTACTGTCTATATTATAATATGACAGACCAGCTAGATCTACTGTCTCTATTATATTATGACAGACCAGCTAGATCTACTGTCTCTATTATATTTTGACATACCAGGTAGATCTACTGTCTCTGTTATATTATGACAGACCAGCTAGATCTACTGTCTCTGTTATATTATGACAGACCAGCTAGATCTACTGTCTCTATTCTAATTTGACAGACCAGGTAGATCTACTGTCTCTATTATAATATGACAGACCAGCTAGATATGCTGTGTCTATTATTTGATGACAGACCAGCTAGATCTACTGTCTCTATTCTAATTTGACAGACCAGGTAGATCTACTGTGTCTATTGTATTATGACAGACCAGCTAGATCTACTGTCTCTATTATAATTTGACAGACCAGCTAGATCTACTGTCTCTATTATATTATGACAGCCCAGCTAGATCTACTGTCTCTATTATATTTTGACATACCAGGTAGATCTACTGTCTCTGTTATATTATGACAGACCAGCTAGATCTACTGTCTCTGTTATATTATGACAGACCTGGTAGATACACTGTCACTATTATATTAAAACATACCAGCTAGATCTGCTGTCTCTATTCTAATTTGACAGACCAGGTAGATCTACTATCTCTATTATATTATGACATACCAGCTAGATCTACTGTCTCTATTATATTTTGACATACCAGGTAGATCTACTGTCTCTGTTATATTATGACAGACCAGCTAGATCTACTGTCTCTGATATATTATGACAGACCTGGTAGATACACTGTCTCTATTATATTATGACAGACCAGCTAGATCTACTGTCCCTATTATATTATGACATACCAGCTAGATCTACTGTCTCTAATATATTATGACAGACCAGCTAGATCTACTGTCTCTATTATATTTTGACATACCAGGTAGATCTACTGTCTCTGTTATATTATGACAGTCCAGCTAGATCTACTGTCTCTGTTATATTATGACAGACCTGGTAGATACACTGTCACTATTATATTAAAACATACCAGCTAGATCTACTGTCTCTATTCTAATTTGACAGACCAGGTAGATCTACTATCTCTATTATATTATGACATACCAGCTAGATCTACTGTCTATATTATAATATGACAGACCAGCTAGATCTACTGTCTCTGTTATATTTTGACATACCAGCTAGATCTACTGTCTCTGTTATATTATGACAGACCAGCTAGATCTACTGTCTCTATTATATTTCGACATACCAGGTAGATCTACTGTCTCTGTTATATTATGACAGACCAGGTAGATACACTGTCTCTATTATATTATGACAGACCAGCTAGATCTACTGTCCCTATTATATTATGACAGACCAGCTAGATCTACTGTCTCTATTATATTTTGACAGACCAGCTAGATCTACTGTCTCTATGTCTCTATTGTACTATGATGGACCAGCTAGATCTACTGTCTCTGTTATATTATGACAGACCTTGTAGATACACTGTCTCTATTATATTATGACAGACCAGCTAGATCTACTGTCCCTATAATATTATGACATACCAGCTAGATATACTGTCTCTATTATAATATGACAGACCAGCTAGATCTACTGTCTCTATTATATTATGACAGACCAGCTAGATCTACTGTCTCTATTATATTATGACAGACCAGCTAGATCTACTGTCTCTGTTATATTATGACAGACCTGGTAGATACACTGTCTCTATTATATTATGACAGACCAGCTAGATCTACTGTCCCTATTATATTATGACATACCAGCTAGATCTACTGTCTCTAATATATTATGACAGACCAGCTAGATCTACTGTCTCTATTATATTTTGACATACCAGGTAGATCTACTGTCTCTGTTATATTATGACAGTCCAGCTAGATCTACTGTCTCTGTTATATTATGACAGACCTGGTAGATACACTGTCACTATTATATTAAAACATACCAGCTAGATCTACTGTCTCTATTCTAATTTGACAGACCAGGTAGATCTACTATCTCTATTATATTATGACATACCAGCTAGATCTACTGTCTATATTATAATATGACAGACCAGCTAGATCTACTGTCTCTGTTATATTTTGACATACCAGCTAGATCTACTGTCTCTGTTATATTATGACAGACCAGCTAGATCTACTGTCTCTATTATATTTTGACATACCAGGTAGATACACTGTCTCTATTATATTATGACAGACCTGGTAGATACACTGTCTCTATTATATTATGACAGACCAGCTAGATCTACTGTCCCTATTATATTATGACAGACCAGCTAGATCTACTGTCTCTATTATATTTTGACAGACCAGCTAGATCTACTGTCTCTATGTCTCTATTGTACTATGATGGACCAGCTAGATCTACTGTCTCTGTTATATTATGACAGACCTGGTAGATACACTGTCTCTATTATATTATGACAGACCAGCTAGATCTACTGTCCCTATAATATTATGACATACCAGCTAGATATACTGTCTCTATTATAATATGACAGACCAGCTAGATCTACTGTCTCTATTATATTATGACAGACCAGCTAGATCTACTGTCTCTATTATATTTTGACATTCCGGGTAGATCTACTGTCTCTGTTATATTATGACAGACCTGGTAGATACACTGTCTCTATTATATTATGACAGACCAGCTAGATCTACTGTCCCTATTATATTATGACAGACCAGCTAGATCTACTGTCTCTTATGTTTTGACAGACCAGCTAGATCTACTGTCTCTATTATATTATGACAGACCAGCTTGATCTACTGTCTCTATTATATTATGACAGACCAGCTTGATCTACTGTCTCTATTATATTATGACAGACCAGCTAGATCTACTGTCTCTATGTCTCTATTGTACTATGACGGACCAGCTAGATCTACTGTCTCTATTATACTATGACAGACCAGGTAGATCTACTGTCTCTATTATATTATGACAGACCAGCTAGATCTACTGTCTCTATTCTATTATGACAGACCAGGTTAAACTACAATCTCTATTATATTTTGACAGACCAGCTAGATCTACTGTCTCTATTATATTATGACAGACCAGCTAGATCTACTGTCTCTATTATATTTTGACATACCAGGTAGATCTACTGTCTCTGTTATATTATGACAGACCAGCTAGATCTACTGTCTCCATTATAAAATGACAGACCAGCTATATCTACTGTCTCTATTGTATTATGACAGACCAGCTAGATCTACTGTCTCTATTATATTATGACAGACCAGCTAGATCTACTGTCTCTATTATATTATGACAGACCAGGTAGATATACTGTCTCTATTATATTATGACAGACCAGCTATATCTACTGTGTCTATTACATTATGACAGACCAGATAGATCTACTGTCTATTATATTATGACAGACCAGCTAGATCTACTGTCCCTATTATATTATGACATACCAGCTAGATCTACTGTCTCTATTATTATATGACAGACCAGCGAGATCTACTGTCTCTGTTATATTATGACAGACCAGCTAGATCTACAGTCTCTGTTATATTATGACAGACCTGGTAGATAGACTGTCTCTATTATATTATGACAGACCAGCTAGATCTACTGTCCCTATTATATTATGACAGACCAGCTAGATCTACTGTCTCTATTATATTTTGACAGACCAGCTAGATCTACTGTCTCTATTATATTATGACAGACCAGCTAGATCTACTGTCCCTATTATATTATGACAGACCAGCTAGATCCACTGTCTCTATTATATTTTGACAGACCAGCTATATCTACTGTGTCTATTATATTATGACAGAACAGATAGATCTACTGTCTATTATATTATGACAGACCAGCTAGATCTACTGTCCCTATTATATTATGACATACCAGCTAGATCTACTGTCTCTATTATAATATGACAGACCAGCTAGATCTACTGTCTCTGTTATATTATGACAGACCAGCTAGATCTACTGTCTCTGTTATATTATGACAGACCTGGTAGATAGACTGTCTCTATTATATTATGACAGACCAGCTAGATCTACTGTCCCTATTATATTATGACAGACCAGCTAGATCTACTGTCTCTATTATATTTTGACAGACCAGCTAGATCTACTGTCTCTATTATATTATGACAGACCAGCTAGATCTACTGTCCCTATTATATTATGACAGACCAGCTAGATCTACTGTCTCTATTATATTTTGACAGACCAGCTAGATCTACTGTCTCTATTATAATATGACAGACCAGCTAGATCTACTGTCTCTGTTATATTATGACAGACCAGCTAGATCTACTGTCTCTGTTATATTATGACAGACCTGGTAGATAGACTGTCTCTATTATATTATGACAGACCAGCTAGATCTACTGTCCCTATTATATTATGACAGACCAGCTAGATCTACTGTCTCTATTATATTTTGACAGACCAGCTAGATCTACTGTCTCTATTATATTATGACAGACCAGCTAGATCTACTGTCCCTATTATATTATGACAGACCAGCTAGATCTACTGTCTCTATTATATTTTGACAGACCAGCTAGATCTACTGTCTCTATTATATTATGACAGAGCAACTAGATCTACTGTCTATATTGTACTATGACAGACCAGCTAGATCTACTGTCTCTATTATACTATGACAGACCAGGTAGATCTAATGTCTCTATTGTATTATGACAGACTAGCTAGATCTGCTGTCACTATTATATTAAAACAGACCAGCTAGATCTACTGTCTATATTATAATATGACAGACCAGCTAGATCTACTGTCTCTATTATATTATGACAGACCAGCTAGATCTACTGTCTCTATTATATTATGACAGACCTGGTAGATACACTGTCACTATTATATTAAAACAGACCAGCTAGATCTACTGTCTATATTATAATATGACAGACCAGCTAGATCTACTGTCTCTATTATATTATGACAGACCAGCTAGATCTACTGTCTCTATTATATTTTGACATACCAGGTAGATCTACTGTCTCTGTTATATTATGACAGACCAGCTAGATCTACTGTCTCTGTTATATTATGACAGACCTGGTAGATACACTGTCTCTATTATATTATGACAGACCAGCTAGATCTACTGTCTCTATTATAATATGACAGACCAGCTAGATCTACTGTCTCTATTATATTATGACAGACCAGCTAGATCTACTGTCTCTATTATATTTTGACATACCAGGTAGATCTACTGTCTCTGTTATATTATGACAGACCAGCTAGATCTACTGTCTCTATTATAATATGACAGACCAGCTAGATCTACTGTCTCTATTATATTATGACAGACCAGCTAGATCTACTGTCTCTATTATATTATGACAGACCAGCTAGATCTACTGTCTCTATTATATTATGACAGACCAGCTAGATCTACTGTCTCTATTATATTATGACAGACCAGCTAGATCTACTGTCTCTATTATATTTTGACAGACCAGCTAGATCTACTGTCTCTATTATATTATGACAGACCAGCTAGATCTACTGTCTCTATTATATTATGACAGACCAGCTAGATCTACTGTCTCTATTATATTATGACAGACCTGGTAGATACACTGTCTCTATTATATTATGACAGACCAGCTAGATCTACTGTCCCTATTATATTATGACAGACCAGCTAGATCTACTGTCTCTATTATATTTTGACAGACCAGCTAGATCTACTGTCTCTATTATATTATGACAGACCAGCTTGCTCTACTGTCTCTATTATGTTATGACAGACCAGCTAGATCTACTGTCACTATGTCTCTATTGTACTATGACAGACCGGCTAGATCTACTGTCTCTATTATACTATGACAGACCAGGTAGATCTACTGTCTCTATTATATTATGACAGACCAGCTAGATCTACTGTCTCTATTCTATTATGACAGACCAGGTTAAACTACAATCTCTATTATCTTATGACAGACCAGCTAGATCTACTGTCTCTATTCTATTATGACAGACCAGCTAGATCTACTGTCTCTATTGTATTATGATAGACCAGCTAGATCTACTGTCTCTATTGTATTATGACAGACCAGCTAGATCTACTATCTCTATTATATCATGACAGACCAGCTAGATCAACTTACTCTATTATATTATGACAGACCAGCTAGATATACTGTCTCATATTATGACAGAGCAACTAGATCTACTGTCTATATTGTACTATGACAGACCAGCTAGATCTACTGTCTCTATTATACTATGACAGACCAGGTAGATCTAATGTCTCTATTGTATTATGACAGACCAGCTAGATCTACTGTCTCTATTATATTTTGACAGACCAGCTAGATCTACTGTCTCTATTATATTATGACAGAGCAACTAGATCTACTGTCTATATTGTACTATGACAGACCAGCTAGATCTACTGTCTCTATTATACTATGACAGACCAGGTAGATCTAATGTCTCTATTGTATTATGACAGACTAGCTAGATCTGCTGTCTCTATTATATTATGACAGACCAGGTGAGTATACTGTCTCTATTATATTATGACAGACCAGCTAGATCTACTGTGTCTATTATAATTTGACAGACCAGCTAGATCTACTGTCTCTATTATATTATGACATACCAGGTAGATCTACTGTCTCTGATATATTATGACAGACCAGCTAGATCTACTGTCTCTGTTATATTATGACAGACCTGGTAGATACACTGTCACTATTATATTAAAACAGACCAGCTAGATCTACTGTCTATATTATAATATGACAGACCAGCTAGATCTACTGTCTCTATTATATTATGACAGACCAGCTTGATCTACTGTCTCTATTATGTTATGACAGACCAGCTAGATCTACTGTCTCTATGTCTCTATTGTACTATGACAGACCAGCTAGATCTACTGTCTCTATTATATTATGACAGACCAGCTTGCTCTACTGTCTCTATTATGTTATGACAGACCAGCTAGATCTACTGTCACTATGTCTCTATTGTAGTATGACAGACCGGCTAGATCTACTGTCTCTATTATACTATGACAGACCAGGTAGATCTACTGTCTCTATTATATTATGACAGACCAGCTAGATCTACTGTCTCTATTCTATTATGACAGACCAGGTTAAACTACAATCTCTATTATCTTATGACAGACCAGCTAGATCTACTGTCTCTATTCTATTATGACAGACCAGCTAGATCTACTGTCTCTATTGTATTATGACAGACCAGCTAGATCTACTGTCTCTATTGTATTATGACAGACCAGCTAGATCTACTATCTCTATTATATCATGACAGACCAGCTAGATCAACTTACTCTATTATATTATGACAGACCAGCTAGATATACTGTCTCATATTATGACAGAGCAACTAGATCTACTGTCTATATTGTACTATGACAGACCAGCTAGATCTACTGTCTCTATTATACTATGACAGACCAGGTAGATCTAATGTCTCTATTGTATTATGACAGACCAGCTAGATCTACTGTCTCTATTATATTTTGACAGACCAGCTAGATCTACTGTCTCTATTATATTATGACAGAGCAACTAGATCTACTGTCTATATTGTACTATGACAGACCAGCTAGATCTACTGTCTCTATTATACTATGACAGACCAGGTAGATCTAATGTCTCTATTGTATTATGACAGACTAGCTAGATCTGCTGTCTCTATTATATTATGACAGACCAGGTGAGTATACTGTCTCTATTATATTATGACAGACCAGCTAGATCTACTGTGTCTATTATAATTTGACAGACCAGCTAGATCTACTGTCTCTATTATATTATGACATACCAGGTAGATCTACTGTCTCTGTTATATTATGACAGACCAGCTAGATCTACTGTCTCTGTTATATTATGACAGACCTGGTAGATACACTGTCACTATTATATTAAAACAGACCAGCTAGATCTACTGTCTATATTATAATATGACAGACCAGCTAGATCTACTGTCTCTATTATATTATGACAGACCAGCTAGATCTACTGTCTCTATTATATTTTGACATACCAGGTAGATCTACTGTCTCTGTTATATTATGACAGACCAGCTAGATCTACTGTCTCTGTTATATTATGACAGACCTGGTAGATACACTGTCTCTATTATATTATGACAGACCAGCTAGATCTACTGTCTATATTATAATATGACAGACCAGCTAGATCTACTGTCTCTATTATATTATGACAGACCAGCTAGATCTACTGTCTCTATTATATTTTGACATACCAGGTAGATCTACTGTCTCTGTTATATTATGACAGACCAGCTAGATCTACTGTCTCTGTTATATTATGACAGACCTGGTAGATACACTGTCTCTATTATATTATGACAGACCAGCTAGATCTACTGTCTCTATTATATTTTGACAGACCAGCTAGATCTACTGTCTCTATTATATTATGACAGACCAGCTAGATCTACTGTCCCTATTATATTATGACAGACCAGCTAGATCTACTGTCTCTATTATATTTTGACAGACCAGCTAGATCTACTGTCTCTATTATATTATGACAGACCAGCTAGATCTACTGTCTATATTATAATATGAGAGACCAGCTAGATCTGTCTCTATTATATTATGACAGACCAGCTAGATCTACTGTCTCTATTATATTTTGACATACCAGGTAGATCTACTGTCTCTGTTATATTATGACAGACCAGCTAGATCTACTGTCTCTGTTATATTATGACAGACCTGGTAGATACACTGTCTCTATTATATTATGACAGACCAGCTAGATCTACTGTCCCTATTATATTATGACAGACCAGCTAGATCTACTGTCTCTATTATATTTTGACAGACCAGCTAGATCTACTGTCTCTATTATATTATGACAGACCAGCTTGATCTACTGTCTCTATTATGTTATGACAGACCAGCTAGATCTACTGTCTCTATGTCTCTATTGTACTATGACAGACCAGCTAGATCTACTGTCTCTATTATATTATGACAGACCAGCTTGCTCTACTGTCTCTATTATGTTATGACAGACCAGCTAGATCTACTGTCACTATGTCTCTATTGTACTATGACAGACCGGCTAGATCTACTGTCTCTATTATACTATGACAGACCAGGTAGATCTACTGTCTCTATTATATTATGACAGACCAGCTAGATCTACTGTCTCTATTCTATTATGACAGACCAGGTTAAACTACAATCTCTATTATCTTATGACAGACCAGCTAGATCTACTGTCTCTATTCTATTATGACAGACCAGCTAGATCTACTGTCTCTATTGTATTATGACAGACCAGCTAGATCTACTGTCTCTATTGTATTATGACAGACCAGCTAGATCTACTATCTCTATTATATCATGACAGACCAGCTAGATCAACTTACTCTATTATATTATGACAGACCAGCTAGATATACTGTCTCATATTATGACAGAGCAACTAGATCTACTGTCTATATTGTACTATGACAGACCAGCTAGATCTACTGTCTCTATTATACTATGACAGACCAGGTAGATCTAATGTCTCTATTGTATTATGACAGACTAGCTAGATCTTCTGTCTCTATTATATTATGACAGACCAGGTGAGTATACTGTCTCTATTATATTATGACAGACCAGCTAGATCTACTGTCTCTATTATATTATGACAGACCAGCTAGATCTACTGTCTCTGTTATATTATGACAGACCTGGTAGATACACTGTCACTATTATATTATGACAGACCAGCTAGATCTACTGTCTCTATTCTAATTTGACAGACCAGGTAGATCTACTGTCTCTATTATATTATGACAGACCAGCTAGATCTACTGTCTCTATTATATTTTGACATACCAGGTAGATCTACTGTCTCTGTTATATTATGACAGACCAGCTAGATCTACTGTCTCTGTTATATTATGACAGACCTGGTAGATACACTGTCTCTATTATATTATGACAGACCAGCTAGATCTACTGTCCCTATTATATTATGACAGACCAGCTAGATCTACTGTCTCTATTATATTTTGACAGACCAGCTAGATCTACTGTCTCTATTATATTATGACAGACCAGCTTGATCTACTGTCTCTATTATGTTATGACAGACCAGCTAGATCTACTGTCTCTATGTCTCTATTGTACTATGACAGACCAGCTAGATCTACTGTCTCTATTATATTATGACAGACCAGCTTGCTCTACTGTCTCTATTATGTTATGACAGACCAGCTAGATCTACTGTCACTATGTCTCTATTGTACTATGACAGACCGGCTAGATCTACTGTCTCTATTATACTATGACAGACCAGGTAGATCTACTGTCTCTATTATATTATGACAGACCAGCTAGATCTACTGTCTCTATTCTATTATGACAGACCAGGTTAAACTACAATCTCTATTATCTTATGACAGACCAGCTAGATCTACTGTCTCTATTCTATTATGACAGACCAGCTAGATCTACTGTCTCTATTGTATTATGACAGACCAGCTAGATCTACTGTCTCTATTGTATTATGACAGACCAGCTAGATCTACTATCTCTATTATATCATGACAGACCAGCTAGATCAACTTACTCTATTATATTATGACAGACCAGCTAGATATACTGTCTCATATTATGACAGAGCAACTAGATCTACTGTCTATATTGTACTATGACAGACCAGCTAGATCTACTGTCTCTATTATACTATGACAGACCAGGTAGATCTAATGTCTCTATTGTATTATGACAGACTAGCTAGATCTGCTGTCTCTATTATATTATGACAGACCAGGTGAGTATACTGTCTCTATTATATTATGACAGACCAGCTAGATTTACTGTGTCTATTATAATTTGACAGACCAGCTAGATCTACTGTCTCTATTATATTTTGACATACCAGGTAGATCTACTGTCTCTGTTATATTATGACAGACCAGCTAGATCTACTGTCTCTGTTATAATTTGACAGACCAGCTAGATCTACTGTCTCTATGATATTATGACAGACCAGCTAGATCTACTGTCTCTATTATATTTTGACATACCAGGTAGATCTACTGTCTCTGTTATATTATGACAGACCAGCTAGATCTACTGTCTCTGTTATATTATGACAGACCTGGTAGATACACTGTCACTATTATATTAAAACAGACCAGCTAGATCTACTGTCTCTATTTTAATTTGACAGACCAGGTAGATCTACTATGTCTCTATTATATTATGACATACCAGCTAGATCTACTGTCTATATTATAATATGACAGACCAGCTAGATCTACTGTCTCTATTATATTATGACAGACCAGCTAGATCTACTGTCTCTATTATATTTTGACATACCAGGTAGATCTACTGTCTCTGTTATATTATGACAGACCAGCTAGATCTACTGTCTCTGTTATATTATGACAGACCAGCTAGATCTACTGTCTCTATTATATTTTGACAGACCAGCTAGATCTACTGTCTCTATTATATTATGACAGACCAGCTTGATCTACTGTCTCTATTATATTATGACAGACCAGCTAGATCTACTGTCTCTATGTCTCTATTGTATTATGACAGACCAGCTAGATCTACTGTCTCTATTATATTATGACAGACCAGCTTGATCTACTGTCTCTATGTCTCTATTGTACTATGACAGACCAGCTAGATCTACTGTCTCTATTATATTATGACAGACCAGCTAGATCTACTGTCTCTATGTCTCTATTGTACTATGACAGACCAGCTAGATCTACTGTCTCTATTATACTATGACAGACCAGGTTGATCTACTGTCTCTATTATATTATGACAGACCAGCTAGATCTACTGTCTCTATTCTATTATGACAGACCAGGTTAAACTACAATCTCTATTATCTTATGACAGACCAGCTAGATCTACTGTCTCTATTCTATTATGACAGACCAGCTAGATCTACTGTCTCTATTGTATTATGACAGACCAGCTAGATCTACTGTCTCTGTTATATTATGACAGACCAGGTAGATACACTGTCTCTATTATATTATGACAGACCAGCTAGATCTACTGTCCCTATTATATTATGACAGACCAGCTAGATCTACTGTCTCTATTATAATATGACAGACCAGCTAGATCTACTGTCTCTATTCTATTATGACAGACCAGCTAGATCTACTGTCTCTATTGTATTATGACAGACCAGCTAGATCTACTGTCTCTGTTATATTATGACAGACCAGGTAGATCTACTGTCTCTATTATATCATGACAGACCAGCTAGATCTACTGTCCCTATTATATTATGACATACCAGGTAGATCTACTGTCTCTATTATATTTTGACAGACCAGCTAGATCTACTGTCTCTGTTATATTTTGACAGACCAGCTAGATCTACTGTCTCTATTATATTTTGACATACCAGGTAGATCTACTGTCTCTGTTATATTATGACAGACCAGCTAGATCTACTGTCTCTATTATATTATGACAGATCAGCTAGATCTACTGTCTCTATTATATTTTGACAGACCAGGTAGATCTACTGTTTCTATTATACTATGACAGACCAGCTAGATCTACTGTCTCTATTATAATATGACAGACCAGCTAGATCTACTGTCTCTATTATATTATGACAGACAGCTTGATCTACTGTCACTATGTCTCTATTGTACTAGACCAGACCTGCTAGATCTACTGTCTCTATTATACTATGACAGACCAGGTAGATCTACTGTCTCTATTATATTATGACAGACCAGCTAGATCTACTGTCTCTATTCTATTATGACAGACCAGGTTAAACTATCTCTATTATCTTATGACAGACCAGCTAGATCTACTGTCTCTATTATATTATGACAGACCAGCTAGATCTACTGTCTCTATTGTATTATGACAGACCAGCTAGATCTACTGTCTCTATTGTATTATGACAGACCAGCTAGATCTACTATCTCTATTATATCATGACAGACCAGCTAGATCAACTTACTCTATTATATTATGACAGACCAGCTAGATATACTGTCTCATATTATGACAGAGCAACTAGATCTACTGTCTATATTGTACTATGACAGACCAGCTAGATCTACTGTCTCTATTATACTTATGACAGACCAGGTAGATCTACTGTCTCTATTATATTATGACAGACCAGCTAGATCTACTGTCTCTATTATATTTTGACAGACCAGCTAGATCTACTGTCTCTGTTATATTATGACAGACCAGCTAGATCTACTGTCTCTATTATATTATGACAGACCAGCTAGATCTACTGTCCCTATTATATTATGACAGACCAGGTAGATCTAATGTCTCTATTGTATTATGACAGACTAGCTAGATCTGCTGTCTCTATTATATTATGACAGACCAGGTGAGTATACTGTCTCTATTATATTATGACAGACCAGCTAGATCTACTGTGTCTATTATAATTTGACAGACCAGCTAGATCTACTGTCTCTATTATATTATGACATACCAGGTAGATCTACTGTCTCTGATATATTATTACAGACCAGCTAGATCTACTGTCTCTGTTATATTATGACAGACCTGGTAGATACTGTCACTATTATATTAAAACAGACCAGCTGGATCTACTGTCTATATTATAATATGACAGACCAGCTAGATCTACTGTCTCTATTATATTATGACAGACCAGCTAGATCTACTGTCTCTATTATATTTTGACATACCAGGTAGATCTACTGTCTCTGTTATATTATGACAGACCAGCTAGATCTACTGTCTCTGTTATATTATGACAGACCTGGTAGATACACTGTCTCTATTATATTATGACAGACCAGCTAGATCTACTGTCTATATTATAATATGACAGACCAGCTAGATCTACTGTCTCTATTATATTATGACAGACCAGCTAGATCTACTGTCTCTATTATATTTTGACATACCAGGTAGATCTACTGTCTCTGTTATATTATGACAGACCAGCTAGATCTACTGTCTCTGTTATATTATGACAGACCTGGTAGATACACTGTCTCTATTATATTATGACAGACCAGCTAGATCTACTGTCTCTATTATATTTTGACAGACCAGCTAGATCTACTGTCTCTATTATATTATGACAGACCAGCTAGATCTACTGTCCTATTATATTATGACAGACCAGCTAGATCTACTGTCTCTATTATATTTTGACAGACCAGCTAGATCTACTGTCTCTATTATATTATGACAGACCAGCTAGATCTACTGTCTATATTATAATATGAGAGACCAGCTAGATCTGTCTCTATTATATTATGACAGACCAGCTAGATCTACTGTCTCTATTATATTTTGACATACCAGGTAGATCTACTGTCTCTGTTATATTATGACAGACCAGCTAGATCTACTGTCTCTGTTATATTATGACAGACCTGGTAGATACACTGTCTCTATTATATTATGACAGACCAGCTAGATCTACTGTCCTATTATATTATGACAGACCAGCTAGATCTACTGTCTCTATTATATTTTGACAGACCAGCTAGATCTACTGTCTCTATTATATTATGACAGACCAGCTTGATCTACTGTCTCTATTATGTTATGACAGACCAGCTAGATCTACTGTCTCTATGTCTCTATTGTACTATGACAGACCAGCTAGATCTACTGTCTCTATTATATTATGACAGACCAGCTTGCTCTACTGTCTCTATTATGTTATGACAGACCAGCTAGATCTACTGTCACTATGTCTCTATTGTACTATGACAGACCGGCTAGATCTACTGTCTCTATTATACTATGACAGACCAGGTAGATCTACTGTCTCTATTATATTATGACAGACCAGCTAGATCTACTGTCTCTATTCTATTATGACAGACCAGGTTAAACTACAATCTCTATTATCTTATGACAGACCAGCTAGATCTACTGTCTCTATTCTATTATGACAGACCAGCTAGATCTACTGTCTCTATTGTATTATGACAGACCAGCTAGATCTACTGTCTCTATTGTATTATGACAGACCAGCTAGATCTACTATCTCTATTATATCATGACAGACCAGCTAGATCAACTTACTCTATTATATTATGACAGACCAGCTAGATATACTGTCTCATATTATGACAGAGCAACTAGATCTACTGTCTATATTGTACTATGACAGACCAGCTAGATCTACTGTCTCTATTATACTATGACAGACCAGGTAGATCTAATGTCTCTATTGTATTATGACAGACTAGCTAGATCTTCTGTCTCTATTATATTATGACAGACCAGGTGAGTATACTGTCTCTATTATATTATGACAGACCAGCTAGATCTACTGTCTCTATTACATTATGACAGACCAGCTCGATCTACTGTCTCTATTATATTTTGACATACCAGGTAGATCTACTGTCTCTGTTATATTATGACAGACCAGCTAGATCTATTGTCTCTATTATAATTTGACATACCAGGTAGATCTACTGTCTCTATTATATTATGACAGACCAGCTAGATCTACTGTCTCTATTATATTTTGACATACCAGGTAGATCTACTGTCTCTGTTATATTATGACAGACCAGCTAGATCTACTGTCTCTGTTATATTATGACAGACCTGGTAGATACACTGTCTCTATTATATTATGACAGACCAGCTAGATCTACTGTCCCTATTATATTATGACAGACCAGCTAGATCTACTGTCTCTATTATATTTTGACAGACCAGCTAGATCTACTGTCTCTATTATATTATGACAGACCAGCTTGATCTACTGTCTCTATTATGTTATGACAGACCAGCTAGATCTACTGTCTCTATGTCTCTATTGTACTATGACAGACCAGCTAGATCTACTGTCTCTATTATATTATGACAGACCAGCTTGCTCTACTGTCTCTATTATGTTATGACAGACCAGCTAGATCTACTGTCACTATGTCTCTATTGTACTATGACAGACCGGCTAGATCTACTGTCTCTATTATACTATGACAGACCAGGTAGATCTACTGTCTCTATTATATTATGACAGACCAGCTAGATCTACTGTCTCTATTCTATTATGACAGACCAGGTTAAACTACAATCTCTATTATCTTATGACAGACCAGCTAGATCTACTGTCTCTATTCTATTATGACAGACCAGCTAGATCTACTGTCTCTATTGTATTATGACAGACCAGCTAGATCTACTGTCTCTATTGTATTATGACAGACCAGCTAGATCTACTATCTCTATTATATCATGACAGACCAGCTAGATCAACTTACTCTATTATATTATGACAGACCAGCTAGATATACTGTCTCATATTATGACAGAGCAACTAGATCTACTGTCTATATTGTACTATGACAGACCAGCTAGATCTACTGTCTCTATTATACTATGACAGACCAGGTAGATCTAATGTCTCTATTGTATTATGACAGACTAGCTAGATCTTCTGTCTCTATTATATTATGACAGACCAGGTGAGTATACTGTCTCTATTATATTATGACAGACCAGCTAGATCTACTGTCTCTATTATATTATGACAGACCAGCTCGATCTACTGTCTCTATTATATTTTGACATACCAGGTAGATCTACTGTCTCTGTTATATTATGACAGACCAGCTAGATCTATTGTCTCTATTATAATTTGACAGACCAGCTAGATCTACTGTCTCTATTATATTATGACAGACCAGCTAGATCTACTGTCTCTATTATATTTTGACATACCAGGTAGATCTACTGTCTCTGTTATATTATGACAGACCAGCTAGATCTACTGTCTCTGTTATATTATGACAGACCTGGTAGATACACTGTCACTATTATATTAAAACAGACCAGCTAGATCTACTGTCTCTATTTTAATTTGACAGACCAGGTAGATCTACTATGTCTATTATATTATGACATACCAGCTAGATCTACTGTCTATATTATAATATGACAGACCAGCTAGATCTACTGTCTCTATTATATTATGACAGACCAGCTAGATCTACTGTCTCTATTATATTTTGACATACCAGGTAGATCTACTGTCTCTGTTATATTATGACAGACCAGCTAGATCTACTGTCTCTGTTATATTATGACAGACCAGCTAGATCTACTGTCTCTATTATATTTTGACAGACCAGCTAGATCTACTGTCTCTATTATATTATGACAGACCAGCTTGATCTACTGTCTCTATTATGTTATGACAGACCAGCTAGATCTACTGTCTCTATGTCTCTATTGTATTATGACAGACCAGCTAGATCTACTGTCTCTATTATATTATGACAAACCAGCTTGATCTACTGTCTCTATGTCTCTATTGTACTATGACAGACCAGCTAGATCTAATGTCTCTATTATATTATGACAGACCAGCTAGATCTACTGTCTCTATGTCTCTATTGTACTATGACAGACCAGCTAGATCTACTGTCTCTATTATACTATGACAGACCAGGTTGATCTACTGTCTCTATTATATTATGACAGACCAGCTAGATCTACTGTCTCTATTCTATTATGACAGACCAGGTTAAACTACAATCTCTATTATCTTATGACAGACCAGCTAGATCTACTGTCTCTATTCTATTATGACAGACCAACTAGATCTACTGTCTCTATTGTATTATGACAGACCAGCTAGATCTACTGTCTCTGTTATATTATGACAGACCTGGTAGATACACTGTCTCTATTATATTATGACAGACCAGCTAGATCTACTGTCCTATTATATTATGACATACCAGCTAGATCTACTGTCTCTATTATAATATGACAGACCAGCTAGATCTACTGTCTCTATTCTATTATGACAGACCAACTAGATCTACTGTCTCTATTGTATTATGACAGACCAGCTAGATCTACTGTCTCTGTTATATTATGACAGACCTGGTAGATACACTGTCTCTATTATATCATGACAGACCAGCTAGATCTACTGTCCCTATTATATTATGACATACCAGCTAGATCTACTGTCTCTATTATAATATGACAGACCAGCTAGATCTACTGTCTCTATTAGATTATGACAGACCAGCTAGATCTACTGTCTCTATTATATTATGACAGACCAGCTAGATTTACTGTCTCTGTTATATTATGACAGACCAGCTAGATCTACTGTCTCTATTATATTATGACAGACCAGCTAGATCTACTGTCTCTATTATATTTTGACATACCGGGTAGATCTACTGTCTCTGTTATATTATGACAGACCAGCTAGATCTACTGTCTCTATTATATTATGACAGACCAGCTTGATCTACTGTCTCTATTATATTATGACAGACCAGCTAGATCTACTGTCTCTATGTCTCTATTATACTATGACAGACCAGGTAGATCTACTGTCTCTATTATATTATGACAGACCAGCTAGATCTACTGTCTCTATGTCTATTGTACTATGACAGACCAGCTAGATCTACTGTCTCTATTATACTATGACAGACCAGGTTGATCTACTGTCTCTATTATATTATGACAGACCAGCTAGATCTACTGTCTCTATTCTATTATGACAGACCAGGTTAAACTACAATCTCTATTATCTTATGACAGACCAGCTAGATCTACTGTCTCTATTCTATTATGACAGACCAACTAGATCTACTGTCTCTATTGTATTATGACAGACCAGCTAGATCTACTGTCTCTGTTATATTATGACAGACCTGGTAGATACACTGTCTCTATTATATTATGACAGACCAGCTAGATCTACTGTCCCTAGTGTATTATGACATACCAGCTAGATCTACTGTCTCTATTATAATATGACAGACCAGCTAGATCTACTGTCTCTATTATATTTTGACATACCAGCTAGATCTACTGTCTCTATGTCTCTATTGTACTATGACAGACCAGCTAGATCTACTGTCTCTATTATACTATGACAGACCAGGTTGATCTACTGTCTCTATTATATTATGACAGACCAGCTAGATCTACTGTCTCTATTCTATTATGACAGACCAGGTTAAACTACAATCTCTATTATCTTATGACAGACCAGCTAGATCTACTGTCTCTATTCTATTATGACAGACCAACTAGATCTACTGTCTCTATTCTATTATGACAGACCAACTAGATCTACTATCTCTATTGTATTATGACAGACCTGGTAGATAGACTGTCTCTATTATATTATGACAGACCAGCTAGATCTACTGTCCCTATTATATTATGACATACCAGCTAGATCTACTGTCTCTATTATAATATGACAGACCAGCTAGATCTACTGTCTCTATTCTATTATGACAGACCAGCTAGATCTACTGTCTCTATTGTATTATGACAGACCAGCTAGATCTACTGTCTCTGTTATATTATGACAGACCTGGTAGATACACTGTCTCTATTATATCATGACAGACCAGCTAGATCTACTGTCCCTATTATATTATGACATACCAGCTAGATCTACTGTCTCTATTATAATATGACAGACCAGCTAGATCTACTGTCTCTATTATATTATGACAGACCAGCTAGATCTACTGTCTCTATTATATTTTGACATACCAGGTAGATCTACTGTCTCTGTTATATTATGACAGACCAGCTAGATCTACTGTCTCTATTATATTATGACAGACCAGCTAGATCTACTGTCTCTATTATATTTTGACATACCAGGTAGATCTACTGTCTCTGTTATATTATGACAGACCAGCTAGATCTACTGTCTCTATTATATTATGACAGACCAGCTAGATCTACTGTCTCTATTATATTATGACAGACCAGCTTGATCTACTGTCTCTATGTCTCTATTGTACTATGACAGACCAGCTAGATCTACTGTCTCTATTATATTATGACAGACCAGCTAGATCTACTGTCTCTATGTCTCTATTGTACTATGACAGACCAGCTAGATCTACTGTCTCTATTATACTATGACAGACCAGGTTGATCTACTGTCTCTATTATATTATGACAGACCAGCTAGATCTACTGTCTCTATTCTATTATGACAGACCAGGTTAAACTACAATCTCTATTATCTTATGACAGACCAGCTAGATCTACTGTCTCTATTCTATTATGACAGACCAACTAGATCTACTGTCTCTATTGTATTATGACAGACCAGCTAGATCTACTGTCTCTGTTATATTATGACAGACCTGGTAGATACACTGTCTCTATTATATTATGACAGACCAGCTAGATCTACTGTCCCTATTATATTATGACATACCAGCTAGATCTACTGTCTCTATTATAATATGACAGACCAGCTAGATCTACTGTCTCTATTCTATTATGACAGACCAACTAGATCTACTGTCTCTATTGTATTATGACAGACCAGCTAGATCTACTGTCTCTGTTATATTATGACAGACCTGGTAGATACACTGTCTCTATTATATCATGACAGACCAGCTAGATCTACTGTCCCTATTATATTATGACATACCAGCTAGATCTACTGTCTCTATTATAATATGACAGACCAGCTAGATCTACTGTCTCTATTAGATTATGACAGACCAGCTAGATCTACTGTCTCTATTATATTTTGACATACCAGGTAGATCTACTGTCTCTGTTATATTATGACAGACCAGCTAGATCTACTGTCTCTATTATATTATGACAGACCAGCTAGATCTACTGTCTCTATTATATTTTGACATACCAGGTAGATCTACTGTCTCTGTTATATTATGACAGACCAGCTAGATCTACTGTCTCTGTTATATTATGACAGACCTGGTAGATACACTGTCTCTATTATATTATGACAGACCAGCTAGATCTACTGTCCCTATTATATTATGACAGACCAGCTAGATCTACTGTCTCTATTATATTTTGACAGACCAGCTAGATATACTGTCTCTATTATATTATGACAGACCAGCTTGATCTACTGTCTCTATTATGTTATGACAGACCAGCTAGATCTACTGTCTCTATGTCTCTATTGTACTATGACAGACCAGCTAGATCTACTGTCTCTATTATATTATGACAGACCAGCTTGATCTACTGTCTCTATTATGTTATGACAGACCAGCTAGATCTACTGTCTCTATGTCTCTATTGTACTATGACAGACCAGCTAGATCTACTGTCTCTATTATATTATGACAGACCAGCTAGATCTACTGTCTCTATTCTATTATGACAGACCAGGTTAAACTACAATCTCTATTATCTTATGACAGACCAGCTAGATCTACTGTCTCTATTATATTATGACAGACCAGCTAGATCTACTGTCCCTATTATATTATGACAGACCAGCTAGATCTACTGTCTCTATTATATTTTGACAGACCAGCTAGATCTACTGTCTCTATTATATTATGACAGACCAGCTTGATCTACTGTCTCTATTATGTTATGACAGACCAGCTAGATCTACTGTCTCTATGTCTCTATTGTACTATGACAGACCAGCTAGATCTACTGTCTCTATTATATTATGACAGACCAGCTTGCTCTACTGTCTCTATTATGTTATGACAGACCAGCTAGATCTACTGTCACTATGTCTCTATTGTACTATGACAGACTGGCTAGATCTACTGTCTCTATTATACTATGACAGACCAGGTAGATCTACTGTCTCTATTATATTATGACAGACCAGCCAGATCTACTGTCTCTATTCTATTATGACAGACCAGGTTAAACTACAATCTCTATTATCTTATGACAGACCAGCTAGATCTACTGTCTCTATTCTATTATGACAGACCAGCTAGATCTACTGTCTCTATTGTATTATGACAGACCAGCTAGATCTACTGTCTCTATTGTATTATGACAGACCAGGTAGATCTACTGTCTCTATTATATCATGACAGACCAGCTAGATCAACTTACTCTATTACATTATGACAGACCAGCTAGATATACTGTCTCATATTATGACAGAGCACCTAGATCTACTGTCTATATTGTACTATGACAGACCAGCTAGATCTACTGTCTCTATTATACTATGACAGACCAGGTAGATCTAATGTCTCTATTGTATTATGACAGACTAGCTAGATCTGCGTTCTCTATTATATTATGACAGACCAGGTGAGTATACTGTCTCTATTATACTATGACAGACCAGCTAGATCTACTGTCTCTATTATATTATGACAGACCAGCTCGATCTACTGTCTCTATTATATTTTGACATACCAGGTAGATCTACTGTCTCTGTTATATTATGACAGACCAGCTAGATCTATTGTCTCTATTATAATTTGACAGACCAGCTAGATCTACTGTCTCTATTATATTATGACAGACCAGCTAGATCTACTGTCTCTATTATATTTTGACATACCAGGTAGATCTACTGTCTCTGTTATATTATGACAGACCAGCTTGATCTACTGTCTCTGTTATATTATGACAGACCTGGTAGATACACTGTCACTATTATATTAAAACAGACCAGCTAGATCTACTGTCTCTATTTTAATTTGACAGACCAGGTAGATCTACTATCTCTATTATATTATGACATACCAGCTAGATCTACTGTCTATATTATAATATGACAGACCAGCTAGATCTACTGTCTCTATTATATTATGACAGACCAGCTAGATCTACTGTCTCTATTATATTTTGACATACCAGGTAGATCTACTGTCTCTGTTATATTATGACAGACCAGCTAGATCTACTGTCTCTGTTATATTATGACAGACCAGCTAGATCTACTGTCTCTATTATATTTTGACAGACCAGCTAGATCTACTGTCTCTATTATATTATGACAGACCAGCTTGATCTACTGTCTCTATTATGTTATGACAGACCAGCTAGATCTACTGTCTCTATGTCTCTATTGTATTATGACAGACCAGCTAGATCTACTGCTCTATTATATTATGACAGACCAGCTTGATCTACTGTCTCTATGTCTCTATTGTACTATGACAGACCAGCTAGATCTACTGTCTCTATTATACTATGACAGACCAGGTTGATCTACTGTCTCTATTATATTATGACAGACCAGATAGATCTACTGTCTCTATTCTATTATGACAGACCAGGTTAAACTACAATCTCTATTATCTTATGACAGACCAGCTAGATCTACTGTCTCTATTCTATTATGACAGACCAACTAGATCTACTGTCTCTATTGTATTATGACAGACCAGCTAGATCTACTGTCTCTGTTATATTATGACAGACCTGGTAGATACACTGTCTCTATTATATTATGACAGACCAGCTAGATCTACTGTCCCTATTATATTATGACATACCAGCTAGATCTACTGTCTCTATTATAATATGACAGACCAGCTAGATCTACTGTCTCTATTCTATTATGACAGACCAACTAGATCTACTGTCTCTATTGTATTATGACAGACCAGCTAGATCTACTGTCTCTGTTATATTATGACAGACCTGGTAGATACACTGTCTCTATTATATCATGACAGACCAGCTAGATCTACTGTCCCTATTATATTATGACATACCAGCTAGATCTACTGTCTCTATTATAATATGACAGACCAGCTAGATCTACTGTCTCTATTAGATTATGACAGACCAGCTAGATCTACTGTCTCTATTATATTTTGACATACCAGGTAGATCTACTGTCTCTGTTATATTATGACAGACCAGCTAGATCTACTGTCTCTATTATATTATGACAGACCAGCTAGATCTACTGTCTCTATTATATTTTGACATACCAGGTAGATCTACTGTCTCTGTTATATTATGACAGACCAGCTAGATCTACTGTCTCTGTTATATTATGACAGACCTGGTAGATACACTGTCTCTATTATATTATGACAGACCAGCTTGATCTACTGTCTCTATGTCTCTATTGTACTATGACAGACCAGCTAGATCTACTGTCTCTATTATATTATGACAGACCAGCTAGATCTACTGTCTCTATGTCTCTATTGTACTATGACAGACCAGCTAGATCTACTGTCTCTATTATACTATGACAGACCAGGTTGATCTACTGTCTCTATTATATTATGACAGACCAGCTAGATCTACTGTCTCTATTCTATTATGACAGACCAGGTTAAACTACAATCTCTATTATCTTATGACAGACCAGCTAGATCTACTGTCTCTATTCTATTATGACAGACCAACTAGATCTACTGTCTCTATTGTATTATGACAGACCAGCTAGATCTACTGTCTCTGTTATATTATGACAGACCTGGTAGATACACTGTCTCTATTATATTATGACAGACCAGCTAGATCTACTGTCCCTATTATATTATGACATACCAGCTAGATCTACTGTCTCTATTATAATATGACAGACCAGCTAGATCTACTGTCTCTATTCTATTATGACAGACCAACTAGATCTACTGTCTCTATTGTATTATGACAGACCAGCTAGATCTACTGTCTCTGTTATATTATGACAGACCTGGTAGATACACTGTCTCTATTATATCATGACAGACCAGCTAGATCTACTGTCCCTATTATATTATGACATACCAGCTAGATCTACTGTCTCTATTATAATATGACAGACCAGCTAGATCTACTGTCTCTATTAGATTATGACAGACCAGCTAGATCTACTGTCTCTATTATATTTTGACATACCAGGTAGATCTACTGTCTCTGTTATATTATGACAGACCAGCTAGATCTACTGTCTCTATTATATTATGACAGACCAGCTAGATCTACTGTCTCTATTATATTTTGACATACCATGTAGATCTACTGTCTCTGTTATATTATGACAGACCAGCTAGATCTACTGTCTCTGTTATATTATGACAGACCTGGTAGATACACTGTCTCTATTATATTATGACAGACCAGCTAGATCTACTGTCCCTATTATATTATGACAGACCAGCTAGATCTACTGTCTCTATTATATTTTGACAGACCAGCTAGATATACTGTCTCTATTATATTATGACAGACCAGCTTGATCTACTGTCTCTATTATGTTATGACAGACCAGCTAGATCTACTGTCTCTATGTCTCTATTGTACTATGACAGACCAGCTAGATCTACTGTCTCTATTATATTATGACAGACCAACTTGATCTACTGTCTCTATTATGTTATGACAGACCAGCTAGATCTACTGTCACTATGTCTCTATTGTACTATGACAGACCGGCTAGATCTACTGTCTCTATTATATTATGACAGACCAGCTAGATCTACTGTCTCTATTCTATTATGACAGACCAGGTTAAACTACAATCTCTATTATCTTATGACAGACCAGCTAGATCTACTGTCTCTATTATATTATGACAGACCAGCTAGATCTACTGTCCCTATTATATTATGACAGACCAGCTAGATCTACTGTCTCTATTATATTTTGACAGACCAGCTAGATCTACTGTCTCTATTATATTATGACAGACCAGCTTGATCTACTGTCTCTATTATGTTATGACAGACCAACTAGATCTACTGTCTCTATGTCTCTATTGTACTATGACAGACCAGCTAGATCTACTGTCTCTATTATATTATGACAGACCAGCTTGCTCTACTGTCTCTATTATGTTATGACAGACCAGCTAGATCTACTGTCACTATGTCTCTATTGTACTATGACAGACCGGCTAGATCTACTGTCTCTATTATACTATGACAGACCAGGTAGATCTACTGTCTCTATTATATTATGACAGACCAGCTAGATCTACTGTCTCTATTCTATTATGACAGACCAGGTTAAACTACAATCTCTATTATCTTATGACAGACCAGCTAGATCTACTGTCTCTATTCTATTATGACAGACCAGCTAGATCTACTGTCTCTATTGTATTATGACAGACCAGCTAGATCTACTGTCTCTATTGTATTATGACAGACCAGCTAGATCTACTATCTCTATTATATCATGACAGACCAGCTAGATCAACTTACTCTATTATATTATGACAGACCAGCTAGATATACTGTCTCATATTATGACAGAGCAACTAGATCTACTGTCTATATTGTACTATGACAGACCAGCTAGATCTACTGTCTCTATTATATTTTGACAGACCAGCTAGATCTACTGTCTCTATTATATTATGACAGACCAGCTTGATCTACTGTCTCTATTATGTTATGACAGACCAGCTAGATCTACTGTCACTATGTCTCTATTGTACTATGACAGACCGGCTAGATCTACTGTCTCTATTATACTATGACAGACCAGGTAGATCTACTGTCTCTATTATATTATGACAGACCAGCTAGATCTAATGTCTCTATTGTATTATGACAGACTAGCTAGATCTTCTGTCTCTATTATATTATGACAGACCAGGTGAGTATACTGTCTCTATTATATTATGACAGACCAGCTCGATCTACTGTCTCTATTATATTTTGACATACCAGGTAGATCTACTGTCTCTGTTATATTATGACAGACCAGCTAGATCTATTGTCTCTATTATAATTTGACAGACCAGCTAGATCTACTGTCTCTGTTATATTATGACAGACCAGCTAGATCTACTGTCTCTGTTATATTATGACAGACCTGGTAGATACACTGTCACTATTATATTAAAACAGACCAGCTAGATCTACTGTCTCTATTATATTTTGACATAACAGGTAGATCTACTGTCTCTGTTATATCATGACATACCAGCTAGATCTACTGTCTCTATTATATTATGACAGACCAGCTAGATCTACTGTCTCTATTATATTATGACAGGCCAGCTAGATCTACTGTCTCTATTATATTATGACAGACCAGCTTGATCTACTGTCTCTATTATGTTATGACAGACCAGCTAGATCTACTGGCTCTATGTCTCTATTGTATTATGACAGACCAGCTAGATCTACTGTCTCTATTATATTATGACAGACCAGCTTGATCTACTGTCTCTATGTCTCTATTGTACTATGACAGACCAGCTAGATCTACTGTCTCTATTATACTATGACAGACCAGGTTGATCTACTGTCTCTATTATATTATGACAGACCAGCTAGATCTACTGTCTCTATTCTATTATGACAGACCAGGTTAAACTACAATCTCTATTATCTTATGACAGACCAGCTAGATCTACTGTCTCTATTCTATTATGACAGACCAGCTAGATCTACTGTCTCTATTATATTATGACAGACCAGCTAGATCTACTGTCTCTATTATATTATGACAGACCTGGTAGATACACTGTCTCTATTATATTATGACAGACCAGCTAGATCTACTGTCTCTATTATATTATGACAGACCAGCTAGATCTACTGTCTCTATTATAATATGACAGACCAGCTAGATCTACTGTCTCTATTCTATTATGACAGACCAACTAGATCTACTGTCTCTATTGCATTATGACAGACCAGCTAGATCTACTGTCTCTGTTATATTATGACAGACCTGGTAGATACACTGTCTCTATTATATCATGACAGACCAGCTAGATCTACTGTCCCTATTATATTATGACAAACCAGCTAGATCTACTGTCTCTATTATAATATGACAGACCAGCTAGATCTACTGTCTCTATTAGATTATGACAGACCAGCTAGATCTACTGTCTCTATTATATTTTGACATACCAGGTAGATCTACTGTCTCTGTTATATTATGACAGACCAGCTAGATCTACTGTCTCTATTATATTATGACAGACCAGCTAGATCTACTGTCTCTATTATATTTTGACAGACCAGGTAGATCTACTGTCTCTGTTATATTATGACAGACCAGCTAGATCTACTGTCTCTATTATATTATGACAGACCTGGTAGATACACTGTCTCTATTATATTATGACAGACCAGCTAGATCTACTGTCCTATTATATTATGACAGACCAGCTAGATCTACTGTCTCTATTGTATTATGACAGACCAGCTAGATCTACTGTCTCTATTATATCATGACAGACCAGCTAGATCTACTGTCTCTATTATATTATGACAGACCAGCTAGATATACTGTCTCATATTTTTGACAGAGCAGGTAGATCTACTGTCTCTATTATACTATGACAGACCAGCTAGATCTACTGTCTCTATTATACTATGACAGACCAGGTAGATCTAATGTCTCTATTGTATTATGACAGACTAGCTAGATCTTCTGTCTCTATTATATTATGACAGACCAGGTGAGTATACTGTCTCTATTATATTATGACAGACCAGCTCGATCTACTGTCTCTATTATATTTTGACATACCAGGTAGATCTACTGTCTCTGTTATATTATGACAGACCAGCTAGATCTACTGTCTCTGTTATATTATGACAGACCTGGTAGATACACTGTCACTATTATATTAAAACAGACCAGCTAGATCTACTGTCTCTATTTTAATTTGACAGACCAGGTAGATCTACTATCTCTATTATATTATGACATACCAGCTAGATCTACTGTCTATATTATAATATGACAGACCAGCTAGATCTACTGTCTCTATTATATTATGACAGACCAGCTAGATCTACTGTCTCTATTATATTTTGACATACCAGGTAGATCTACTGTCTCTGTTATATTATGACAGACCAGCTAGATCTACTGTCTCTGTTATATTATGACAGACCAGCTAGATCTACTGTCTCTATTATATTTTGACAGACCAGCTAGATCTACTGTCTCTATTATATTATGACAGACCAGCTTGATCTACTGTCTCTATTATGTTATGACAGACCAGCTAGATCTACTGTCTCTATGTCTCTATTGTATTATGACAGACCAGCTAGATCTACTGTCTCTATTATATTATGACAGACCAGCTTGATCTACTGTCTCTATGTCTCTATTGTACTATGACAGACCAGCTAGATCTACTGTCTCTATTATATTATGACAGACCAGCTAGATCTACTGTCTCTATGTCTCTATTGTACTATGACAGACCAGCTAGATCTACTGTCTCTATTATACTATGACAGACCAGGTTGATCTACTGTCTCTATTATATTATGACAGACCAGCTAGATCTACTGTCTCTATTCTATTATGACAGACCAGGTTAAACTACAATCTCTATTATCTTATGACAGACCAGCTAGATCTACTGTCTCTATTCTATTATGACAGACCAACTAGATCTACTGTCTCTATTGTATTATGACAGACCAGCTAGATCTACTGTCTCTGTTATATTATGACAGACCTGGTAGATACACTGTCTCTATTATATTATGACAGACCAGCTAGATCTACTGTCCCTATTATATTATGACATACCAGCTAGATCTACTGTCTCTATTATAATATGACAGACCAGCTAGATCTACTGTCTCTATTCTATTATGACAGACCAACTAGATCTACTGTCTCTATTGTATTATGACAGACCAGCTAGATCTACTGTCTCTGTTATATTATGACAGACCTGGTAGATACACTGTCTCTATTATATCATGACAGACCAGCTAGATCTACTGTCCCTATTATATTATGACATACCAGCTAGATCTACTGTCTCTATTATAATATGACAGACCAGCTAGATCTACTGTCTCTATTAGATTATGACAGACCAGCTAGATCTACTGTCTCTATTATATTTTGACATACCAGGTAGATCTACTGTCTCTGTTATATTATGACAGACCAGCTAGATCTACTGTCTCTATTATATTATGACAGACCAGCTAGATCTACTGTCTCTATTATATTTTGACATACCAGGTAGATCTACTGTCTCTGTTATATTATGACAGACCAGCTAGATCTACTGTCTCTGTTATATTATGACAGACCTGGTAGATACACTGTCTCTATTATATTATGACAGACCAGCTAGATCTACTGTCCCTATTATATTATGACAGACCAGCTAGATCTACTGTCTCTATTATATTTTGACAGACCAGCTAGATCTACTGTCTCTATTATATTATGACAGACCAGCTTGATCTACTGTCTCTATTATGTTATGACAGACCAGCTAGATCTACTGTCTCTATGTCTCTATTGTACTATAACAGACCAGCTAGATCTACTGTCTCTATTATATTATGACAGACCAGCTTGATCTACTGTCTCTATTATGTTATGACAGACCAGCTAGATCTACTGTCACTATGTCTCTATTGTACTATGACAGACCGACTAGATCTACTGTCTCTATTATATTATGACAGACCAGCTAGATCTACTGTCTCTATTCTATTATGACAGACCAGGTTAAACTACAATCTCTATTATCTTATGACAGACCAGCTAGATCTACTGTCTCTATTCTATTATGACAGACCAGCTAGATCTACTGTCTCTATTGTATTATGACAGACCAGCTAGATCTACTGTCTCTATTGTATTATGACAGACCAGCTAGATCTACTATCTCTATTATATCATGACAGACCAGCTAGATCAACTTACTCTATTATATTATGACAGACCAGCTAGATATACTGTCTCATATTATGACAGAGCAACTAGATCTACTGTCTATATTGTACTATGACAGACCAGCTAGATCTACTGTGTCTATTGTATTATGACAGACTAGCTAGATCTGCTGTCTCTATTATATTATGACAGACCAGGTGAGTATACTGTCTCTATTATATTATGACAGACCAGCTAGATCTACTGTCTCTATTATATTTTGACATACCAGGTAGATCTACTGTCTCTGTTATATTATGACAGACCAGCTAGATCTACTGTCTCTGTTATATTATGACAGACCTGGTAGATACACTGTCTCTATTATATTATGACAGACCAGCTAGATCTACTGTCCCTATTATATTATGACAGACCAGCTAGATCTACTGTCCCTATTATATTATGACAGACCAGCTAGATCTACTGTCTCTATTATATTTTGACAGACCAGCTAGATCTACTGTCTCTGTTATATTATGACAGACCAGCTTGATCTACTGTCTCTATTATGTTATGACAGACCAGCTAGATCTACTGTCTCTATGTCTCTATTGTACTATAACAGACCAGCTAGATCTACTGTCTCTATTATATTATGACAGACCAGCTTGATCTACTGTCTCTATTATGTTATGACAGACCAGCTAGATCTACTGTCACTATGTCTCTATTGTACTATGACAGACCGGCTAGATCTACTGTCTCTATTATATTATGACAGACCAGCTAGATCTACTGTCTCTATTATATTATGACAGACCAGCTAGATCTACTGTCTCTATTATATTTTGACAGACCAGCTAGATCTACTGTCTCTATTATATTTTGACAGACCAGCTAGATCTACTGTCTCTATTATATTATGACAGACCAGCTTGATCTACTGTCTCTATTATGTTATGACAGACCAGCTAGATCTACTGTCTCTATGTCTCTATTGTACTATAACAGACCAGCTAGATCTACTGTCTCTATTATATTATGACAGACCAGCTTGATCTACTGTCTCTATTATGCTATGACAGACCAGCTAGATCTACTGTCACTATGTCTCTATTGTACTATGACAGACCGGCTAGATCTACTGTCTCTATTATATTATGACAGACCAGCTAGATCTACTGTCTCTATTCTATTATGACAGACCAGGTTAAACTACAATCTCTATTATCTTATGAC
>NW_026289701.1:22500-24637 GCF_023373465.1 Oncorhynchus keta | reverse complement strand
GTGCAGCAGAGAGAAGTCCCAGCTACACAACAGTCTCCAGTAGTCATCTCCTCTTCCAGACAGAGAGCCAGGTCTCTGAGCCGCTACACCTGACGCCACAACACCAGTCTGGAGACACCCTGCCATGCTGCTCAACACACACACACACACACACACACACACACACACACACACACACACACACACACACACACACACACACACACACACACACACACACACACACACACACACACACACACACACACACACACACACACACACACTGATGACTGACTGTTCCTCCATATTATCTGTCATGCTGACTGTTCCTCCATAATATCTGTCATGCTGACTGACTGTTCCTCCATATTATCTGGCATGCTGACTGTTCCTCCATAATATCTGTCATGCTGACTGACTGTTCCTCCATATTATCTGGCATGCTGACTGTTCCTCCATAATATCTGGCATGCTGACTGACTGTTCCTCCATATTATCTGTCATGCTGACTGACTGTGCCTCCATAATATCTGTCATGCTGACTGTTCCTCCATAATATCTGTCATGCTGACTGACTGTTCCTCCATATTATCTGGCATGCTGACTGTTCCTCCATAATATCTGTCATGCTGACTGACTGTTCCTCCATATTATCTGGCATGCTGACTGTTCCTCCATAATATCTGGCATGCTGACTGACTGTTCCTCCATATTATCTGGCATGCTGACTGACTGTTCCTCCATATTATCTGGCATGCTGACTGTTCCTCCATATTATCTGGCATGCTGACTGACTGTTCCTCCATATTATCTGGCATGCTGACTGTTCCTCCATATTATCTGGCATGCTGACTGTTCCTCCATATTATCTGTCATGCTGACTGTTCCTCCATATTATCTGGCATGCTGACTGTTCCTCCATATTATCTGTCATGCTGACTGACTGTTCCTCCATATTATCTGGCATGCTGACTGTTCCTCCATATTATCTGTCATGCTGACTGACTGTTCCTCCATATTATCTGGCATGCTGACTGACTGTTCCTCCATAATATCTGTCATGCTGACTGACTGTTCCTCCATAATATCTGTCATGCTGACTGTTCCTCCATATTATCTGGCATGCTGACTGTTCCTCCATATTATCTGTCATGCTGACTGACTGTTCCTCCATATTATCTGGCATGCTGACTGACTGTTTCTCCATGTTATCTGGCATGCTGACTGACTGTTCCTCCATATTATCTGGCATGCTGACTGACTGTTCCTCCATATTATCTGGCATGCTGACTGACTGTTCATCCATGTTATCTGGCATGCTGACTGACTGTTCCTCCATATTATCTGGCATGCTGACTGACTGTTCCTCCATGTTATCTGGCATGCTGACTGACTGTTCCTCCATATTATCTGTCATGCTGACTGACTGTTCCTCCATATTATCTGGCATGCTGACTGTTCCTCCATATTATCTGGCATGCTGACTGTTCCTCCATATTATCTGTCATGCTGACTGACTGTTCCTCCATATTATCTGTCATGCTGACTGTTCCTCCATATCATCTGTCATGCTGACTGACTGTTCCTCCATATTATCTGTCATGCTGACTGACTGTTCCTCCATATTATCTGGCATGCTGACTGTTCCTCCATATTATCTGGCATGCTGACTGTTCCTCCATATTATCTGGCATGCTGACAGACTGTTCCTCCATATTATCTGGCATGCTGACTGACTGTTCCTCCATGTTATCTGGCATGCTGACTGACTGTTCCTCCATATTATCTGGCATGCTGACTGTTCCTCCATATTATCTGGCATGCTGACTGACTGTTCCTCCATATTATCTGTCATGCTGACTGACTGTTCCTCCATATTATCTGGCATGCTGACTGTTCCTCCATATTATCTGTCATGCTGACTGACTGTTCCTCCATATTATCTGGCATGCTGACTGTTCCTCCATATTATCTGGCATGCTGACTGTTCCTCCATATTATCTGTCATGCTGACGTACTGTTCCTCCATATTATCTGGCATGCTGACTGACTGTTCCTCCATGTTATCTGGCATGCTGACTGACTGTTCCTCCATATTATCTGGCATGCTGACTGACTGTTCCTCCATGTTATTTGGCATGCTGACTGACTGTTC